>NC_084750.1:36014462-36101962 GCF_033978785.1 Entelurus aequoreus | reverse complement strand
GTAACAAGCGGTAGAGAATGGATTGTAGGATGGGCGAAAAAGGACGGATTAAAAAAATTATAATCAAAAAATAAATAAATACAATTTTTATTTACTTTTTAGCCATGGACTACTCGCTGGCCGGGTTTTGGACGCTGGCATGCCGTATCTGCCTAGGAGACTCAGTAACAAGCGGTGGAAAATGGATTGATGGATGGGTGAAAAAGAACAGATTTAAAAAAATAATAATTAAAAAAAAAAAAAAAAAAAAATTTTTTTTTTTTTTTTTTTTTTTTACTTGGTACTACCCGCGGGCCGGATTTTGGACGCTGGTGGGCCGTATCTGGCCCGCGGGCCATAGTTTGGGGACCCCTGGTTTACAGAATCAGCCTGCTGATTGCCAAGGGCGAACATTGAGTGTCGTGACGCAGACAGAGCAGAGACAGGGCGATATCACAAGTGTCAGCACATTTGCATTTCATTAATAGTCCTATATCGTGTCTAACTGGGGCTGCTGAGATTACCCACTTCCTTCAGCAGCAGCTTCAGTGATGTAACCAGGGACCTCCCAAATAAATAGAGGAGCACGTGGGCAGGATTTTAGAGCGTAGTTTGGATCTGTAACTAGAGTACAGCCCAAAAATGTCTCTCCTCATTCAGCCAAATTTAACTCTGTCTCTGCATGATTCCTTGCTTCTTGTCTGTTTAATAGACGTCATCAGTGTTTGAACCTGACAATAGCCTAATTTCTGTGTAAAATGTGTTGGTTAGAGCAGTGTTTTTCAACCACTGTGCCGCAGCACACTAGTGTGCCGTGAGATACAGTCTGGTGTGCCGTCTGAGATGATGTCATTTCACCTAATTGGGTTAAAACTATTTTTTTTTGCAAACCGGTAATTATAATCCGCAAATATTGTGCCGTTGTTGAGGGCCGTGCTGTCTAGAGCAGTGTTTTTCAACCTTTTTTGAGCCAAGGCACATTTTTAGCGTTGAAAAAATCCGGAGCCACACCACCAGCAGAAATCATTAAAAAACAAAACTCAGTTGAAAGTAAAAAGTCGTTGTCGCAATTGTTGGATATGACTTTAAAGCATAACCAACCATGCATCACTATAGCTCTTGTCTAGGTGTACTGTCACCACCTGTCACATCACACCCTGACTTATTTTGAAGTTTTTGCTATTTTCCTGTTTTGTGTTTTAGTTCTTGTCTTGCGCTCCTATTTTGGTGGCTTTTTCTCTTTTTTTGTTGGTATTTTCCTGTAGCAGTTTCATGTCTTCCTTTAAGCGATATTTCCCGCATCTACTTTGTTTTAGCAATCAAGAATATTTCAGTTGTTTGTATCCGTCTTTGTGGGGACATTGTTAATTGTCATGTCATGTTCAGATGTACATTGCCTTTGCTCCACAGTAAGTATTTGCTGTCGTCCAGCATTCTGTTTTTGTTTACTTTGTAGCCAGTTCAGTTTTAGTTTGGTTCTGCATAGCCTTCCCTAAGCTTCAATGCCTTTTCTTAGGGGCACTCACCTTTTGTTTATTTTTGGTTTAAGCATTAGACACCTTTTTACCTGCACGCTGCCTCCCGCTGTTTCCGACATCTACAAAGCAATTAGCTACTGGCTGCCACCTACTGATATGGAAGAGTATTACACGGTTACTCTGCCGAGCTCTAGACAGCACCGACACTCAACAACAACACATCATTTGCAGACTATAATTACTGGTTTGCAAAAAATATTTTTAACCCAAATAGGTGAAAATAGATTATCTCCCACGGCACACCAGACTGTATCTCACGGCAGAGCAACCGTGTAATACTCTTCCATATCAGTAGGTGGCAGCCGGTAGCTAATTGCTTTGTAGATGTCAGAAACAGGGTTTGTTGTCGTGATCACAATATGCAGATGACAGCGGGAGGCAGAGCGCAGGTAAAAGGGTATCTAATGCTCAATCCAAAAGTAAACAAAAGGGGAGTGCCACTAAGAAAAGGCATTGGAGCTTAGGGAAGACTATGCAAAACGCAACTAGAACTGAACTGGCTACAAAGTAAACAAACACAGAATGCTGGACGACAGCAAAGACTTGCCGTGTGTGGAGCTGAGAAGGCGTCCACAAAGTACTTTCGTACATGACATGACAATCAACAAAGAAGAATAGCAACAACTTAAATAGTCTGACTCTTGATTGCTAAAACAAAGCAGGTGTGAGGAATAGTGCTTTAAGGAAGACATGAAACTGCTACAGAAAAAAAGCCACCAAAATAGGAGCGGGAGACAAAAACTAAAACACTACACACAGGAAAACACCAAAAAACTCAAAAGAAGTCAGGGTGTGATGTGACAGTACACCTACTTTGAGACAAGAGCTATAGTGATACATGCTTGGTTATGGTTTAAATTAATATCCAAGAATTGCAAGAACAACTTTTTACTGTCTATATCGGCTACGGAGTTTCATTTTTTAATGTTTTCTGCTGGCGGTGTGCCTCCGCATTTTTTCAATGAAAAAAATGTGCCTTGGCTCAAAAAAGGTTGAAAAACACTGGGTTAGAGATTTGTTATTGACAAAACACTTGTCTATTCAGCTATTATGGTCCCAGCACCTCAACACCTAGTAAGAAGCAGTGGAAGATTGAAGTTCCTTGGGAGTAGCCCAGTCGAACGAGCTGGATTCGGCCGCGTATCTGGCAACCTCAGTCAGAGAGGGGGGGGGGGGGGGGGGACGACATAATGTTGACCATGATTGCAGTACCATTTCTGGCCACATTATTGCATATGTATATGAGCATAATGAGCAATTATATGTATATAATTGTATCATTGATTAATTCAGAACATTTTAGCTATAAAATAGATTGTATGTGTAATCTTATGATATCGGCGCATTGGTGTCTAATGTTGTGTGTGTGTGTGTGTGTGTGTGTGTGTGTGTGTGTGTGTGTGTGTGTGTGTGTGTGTGTGTGTGTGTGTGTGTGTGTGTGTGTGTGTGTTCTGGCAATGCTTACTTAATGGGGACTTTGCTCTGTTTACACAGTCACCTTTAGGGGACCTCTGACAGTATGGGGACAAAAAACAGGTCCCCTAAAGGGAAACCTTTTTAAATGATAGTCAGATCCATTCTGAAGATGCCTAAGTGATTTTTAAGCTTTGGCCCATAAAACATGTTTACTGGTTATGCATGGTTCACACCAACGGCGCTTGCCGCGCTTTAAAGCGGCGAGCACAGCGCCGTAATTTTTATAAATTTTTCCACGAATATCCCGATCTCCGAAGTAATGTTATGCTTTCATACGCTCTGATACGCTCTGATACGAATTAGTTGCCGCTTTGTTACCATTCCTCACGATTTGATCCCGCTTTGATACGCTTTCAATCACGCTTTGATACGTTTTATTACGCTTTATTGAACTTTATTATGCTTTGATGCGATCATGACGCTTTAAATCAGGCTCTGACACGATTATCAAGCTCTGTTGTGCATTGTTGCAACAAAAATAAGAAAACAATGTGAAAAACTCAGTATACTGATTTCCACACATTTTTTATATTCATATATTTTTTCAATTTCTCTTTTTTTTCCGTTATATTATGTTTTATATCTTCATTTCTTTTATTTCTTTGTCATCTTAATAACTATCTATCTTTCATTTCTTATGCTAGTTGACAATAATAAAAGGCATTTCTTTTATTTTTTATATTCATTTATCTTTTCAATTTCTCTTTTTTTTTCATTATATTATCTTTTATATCTTAATTTCTTTTATTTCTTTGTCATCTTAATAAATATCTATCTTTCATTTCTTATGCTAGTTGACAAAAATAAAAGGCATTTCTTTTATTTTTTATATTCATTTATTTTTTCAATTTCTCTTTTTTTTTCTCGTTATATTATGTTTTATATCTTCATTTCTTTTATTTATTTGTCATCTTAATAAATATCCTATCTTTCATTTCTTATGCCAGTTGACAATAATAAAAGGCATTTCTTTTATTTTTTATATTCATTTATTTTTTCAATTTCTCTTTTTTTTTCGTTATATTATGTTTTATATCTTAATTTCTTTTATTTCTTTGTCATGTAAATAAATATCTATCTTTCATTTCTTATGCTAGTTGACAATAATAAAAGGCATTTCTTTTATTTTTTGTATTCATTTATTTTTTCAATTTCTCTTTTTATCCCGTTATATTATGTTTTATATCTTCATTTCTTTTATTTCTTTGCCATCTTAATAAATATCTTTCATTTCTTATGCTAGTTGACAATAATAAAAGGCATTTCTTTTAAACGTAACATATTCTCTTTATTATTAACATTTTCATACAGAAAAATTATAGACAGTAATGTCAAACTGCAACATCAAACAGCAGAAGTACAGAAACAATGATCATCGTATAAAAAAGGCAATGATGCAAAAGAGAATGGATTTGTAATCCTGTGTTGGTTTTACATAAAGTTTACCTTAAAGTATGATTCACATTCAGAATTTTCCATCCTTCTATATATGGTAGTTGGAGTTGCAGACAACTTCATTACTCCTAAATAGCAGTTTTCAGTAATGTCACAGAAGATGCAGGATTTGCTTTAACATTTAAGTGGTGAAATGTCCTATAAGAGGACAGCTGTAGTGCTGTATTCTAAAGGATCATGTCATATTTAATTTGAACTTCTTTTTTTTTTTTAAATGGTCCTCAGTAGTCACGCACAAAGTTGTGTGAATTATGCAAAATTATTAAAATTTGGTCCCCATGAACCATATTAACTCTTTTCCCCCAGGGGTCCCCAGTAAGAATGATCAGCACATTACTTCATCAATCCAGAGATTTAAAGACGTGTATGAGCTAACTGGGCAGTGGCCATTTTACCTAATGTTTTTAATGCCTCCACAACCTGTAGAAAGGGTGGTCCCCATTCCAAATGATAACCAGTATGTGTGTGTGTGTGTGTGTGTGTGTGTGTGCGCACGATTGCGTTTGTTATTGCGCCTTTCTTCATTGCATTGCAAATTGACGCTGCTTTAAAAAGTACTTGAAGTGATTTAGCTGGTGCACTTTGGCTAAAATGATAGCTAAATCTATTTTCCCCACTAGCTAGCAATGTACAAGCTAAAAATCTTAGTTGGGACGGCGCCCTCCAGATGTCTGACATTCCTCGCCTTTAGCACTCCCGTATCACAGATGTAGTGTCATAAAAACAAGATATGCTTTGCAAAATGAGCAAGGTTTTCATATTTGAACAATAATAGGAGGAAATATTCTCACACTTTATGAATTTCACCCGCGATGTTAATGTGAGGTGCTGTGCTGACTCGCATCCTTTGGAAAACACGAGTGATGACGTCACGATGACGTCGACACATTTATTTGTCTGCGACAAAATGTTATTGTCGGCGAATCGTTGCACCCCTTCGGCATATATGGACTGTTTTCAAGTAACACACATAGTGTCACACAATATAGCCCAACCCGCGGCTCTAGAGCCGCATGCTACTCTTTAGCGCCGCCCTAGTGGCTCCCTGTACAAATTTCAGAGATGTGTGAAAATAGAAAAAGAAAAAAATACATGTTTTGTTTTAATATATTTTCTGTAGGAGAACAAACCTTCCTAATTGTTAGAAATCCCCCTGTTTATGTTAAACATGCTTCCCTGATGAGAGTATTTGGCAAGCATCGTTTTGTCTTCCTAATTTCAGCGGTCCTTGAACTCATCGTAGTTTGTTTACATGTACAACTTTATCTGATGCTGCCACAGAAAGACGTGTTTTATGCCACTCCTTCTTTGTCTCATTTTGTCCACCAAACATTTTATGCTGTGCGTGAATGCACAAAGGTGAGCATTGTTGATGTTATTGACTTGTTGGAGTGTTAGTCAGGCATATTTGGTCACTGCATGACAGCAAGCTAATCGATGCTAAGATGCTATTTAGGCTAGCTGTATGTACATATTGCATCATTAGCTCAGTTACAGCTCATGTTATTCTATTCTGTGTTATATGTGTTTTATGTTGCATAATTTCACCAAGTAAAATTCCCAATTTGTGAACCTGTCCTCAAACAATGGCAATAAAAACTATTCTGATTTGATTCCGATTATGCCTCGTTTGTAGGTATATTTGAGCTCATTTAAATTCATTTACTTATGTCCTCTGTGTATTTAATTTATATTTGCATGTCTCATGACACATTATCTGCATGTAATATTGGCAGCATGTCTGATAGCTGTTTGCGCGCCATGTTGTTCCAGACCACAGCAAACATTACCCAGCTTGCAAAGATTGTAATACATCCATTAGTAGAAGACAGCCTGCCGTTTCCTTAAACTTGGACACACACATCTATACCTTTGGCCAATCTAAGCCAGCAATTTCCAGGAGTTATCTCATCCTGTGAGAAGCCTCCATTTTACTAATGATTTGCAAAAATGTGTAGATTTAAAATTAAAACACAACATTTCTGTCAACGGAGATTTGCGTCCGCTTTTGATAGTAGGCTAATATAGCTAATATAGACACGTACATCATGTGTTGCCTTCATTATAACACTTACAGTATATAAGGCTTTTAATTGTTGGCGGCTCCAGACAGATTTTTATTTTTGTATTTTTGGTCTAATATGGCTCTTTCAACATTTTGGGTTTCCGACCCCTGCACTTTAGACTGCTCAGTGGCCTTGTGGTTAGAGTGTCCGCCCTTAGATCGGCAGGTCGTGAATTTAAACCCCGGCCGAGTCATACCAAAGACTATAAAAATGGGACCCATTATCTCCCTGCTTGGCACTCTGCATCAAGGGGTTGGAATTGGGGGTTAAATCACCAAAAGGATTCCCGAGTGCGGCCACTGCTGCTGCTCACTGCTCCCCTCACCTCCCAGAGGGTGGAACAAAGGGACGGGTCGAATGCAGAGAGTAATTTCACCCCACCTGGTAAACGAGTGACTATCAGTGGTACTTTAACTTTAAGGTGTGAGGTATTTGCAAGCTTTAAACACCCCCACACCCTCATTTGAATAGTTTATGAAAGACAAACCCCCTTCCTGAGGAAAAAAAAAAAATATATATATATATATATGTATATATATATATATATATATATATATATATATATATATATATATATATATATATATATATATATATATATATATATATATATATATATATATATATGAGAAGTCAGACGCAAAATATTGAAATTTAAATTGTACGAATATGACTACATGATGTTCCTTGATGTAACTCGTCAAGCATGCTTGAAACAAATAAACCATATTATGATGTGTTTGCCTTAACTGCTCGCAAAAAAAAAAAAAAAATGTATCGTGACCTTTCCAACTTGGTCCAAGATAAGCCATCGACTCCTTGTCTCAGAAGCCTGAAAAATCTAAGGTCAGCTGAAGTTTGCTCAAGCTCAGAACGATCACAATCCCGATGACCTCGGACCCCACGGTGTAAACGGACTGCATGCACACACACTCCCGTGCACACAGTGTGTGTGTGTGTGTGTGTGTGTGTGTGTGTGTGTTTGTGTGTGTGTGGTGCCTGGCAGGAAAGGAGCCAAGAAAGCAAAAATTCATGTAAGCAACCTCAGCAGTTCAGAGAGAGAAAGTGAGAGGATGTATACAGTATATAGCACACATGCTGTTAATTGTAAACATGCCATGTGCTCTAAGCTGAAGTCAGATCAGTCTCTCCGAACATGCTGCTTAACATCGGGAAAAGTCACTGCTTTGGCTACAACTCAACCACACTTGCCAACCTTGAGACCTCCAATATCGGGGGTGGGGGGCGTGGTATATTTACAGAGGAGAGTATATTTACAGCTAGAATTCACCAACTCAAGTATTTCATATATATATATATATATATATATATATATATATATATATATATATATATATATATATATATATATATATATATATATATATACATACTTGACTTTCAGTGAATTCTATATATATATATATATATATATATATATATATATATATATATATATATATATATATATATATATATATATATATATATATATATATATATATATATATATATATATATATATATGTGACGGTCCACAACTGTATGTGGCAAAATGCAGCTCCACACTGCTGTCGCTTCAACATATCACTGGCACCAGGTGGATTATGAATTTATTTTATTACAGTGTCCTGCAAAACAGTGCAAATTGTGAGACTGTGAGTCCACTTGGGTCACGGGATTATCAATTGGAAGGCGTCACAGTTCTGAGCACTTCCCGCAGGTAAAGTACACACCACCTCTCGCCAGCAACAGGCGCTGTTGCAACACTTCATTCATAATTTAATCAAGCATAATGAACATCTGTTTCTACACCGTTACATATATATATATATATATATATATATATATATATATATATATATATATATATATATATATATATATATATATATATATATATATATATATATATATATATAGATTTTATTATATAAATAAAAGAAATACTTGAATTTTAGTGTTCATTTATTTACACATATACACACACACACACACAACACTCATCTACTCATTGTTGTACTTGAAAGTACAATGCTTTGTTAAGGGTTGAATTGTCCATCCTCTTTCTATTCTCTGTCACTATTTTTCTAACCATGCTGAACACCCTCTCTGATGATGCATTGCTGTGTGGCACGCACAAAAGTGCTTTCATCAAATTTACGAGAGTGTGGAATCTTCCATCTCTCCCTAGCATGGCCCAAAACCGGTCAATCCTTGCTTCCTGGGGAAGATCTTCCCTGGCAAGCAATTGGTACTCCAGTACTTGTACCCGGAGGCTGGTCAGGTCCAATCGCAGCTGCGGCAGACTTTTTTTTTGGGGGGCGTGGCCTCCAGCTCCGGCTGAATACCGGGAATTTATCGGGAGAAAATCTCTGTCGGGAGGTTGTCGGGAGAGGCGCTGAATATCGGGATTCTCCCGCTAAAAACGGGAGGGTTGGCAAGTATGAACTCAACTGTCAACTTTGTTGTCAATTCGTCACATGTACAAGACGTACAAGGAATCGAAATGACGTTTTCAGCACAGCTGTGTCAAGTGAGCAAAGCGTGTTGCCTCAGATGTCAGACGTTGGGATAACTGGGGTGGCTTTGACACCAAATGTCTAAGGCAGAGCTGGGCAAATTAAGGCCCGGGGGCCACATGGGGCCTGTTAAGCTTTTCAATCTGGCCCGCCGGACATTCCCAAATATTTTTTTAGACTTTTAAGATGGAAACTTTAGCCGCCATTATGATGTGTGGTGATGTTTTCAAATGACCGTAAGTCTTGAACTATACACAGTATTTCAATGGTTGGAATCTGTGCTTTTGCATGATATACTAGTTACTATGGTAGTCCAATTAGTTACTATGGTCATCTAATTAGTTACTATGGTAATCTAATTCACAGCAGCTCAGACGAGGCACCAAGCAGTGTGGGTGGGGAGCGTTTCCACAGAGTGTTTCCAGAGCGAGCCTGAAATGCAGGTGTCAGGGACAGACGCAGAAGGAGGTTTTAACAACAAAGTTCTGAAGCTTAGTGATACATCAAATATATCAGATTGTAGGTGGGTTTTTTTTACCCTTCGCGTTCATATTTCACTGTGTGTGTTGTATTTTTGTTGCGTTTCACTTGATTGTAAAATATGTCGATCGAGAGGGTGTGTGAAATTCATTTGTTGTCAATATTCAGTGTTTTATCGTTCATAGTTAATATTGTAAATCCCACATTCTTTATTTTCATGTACATTCTGGATGTCTCATTCAGTAAAAAAAAAGTACAATTCCATTATGTTTTTTAAGGCGGTCTGTCATAACGTTTTTAGCATTCAATCAGACATTGTGAGGTATTGTATTAGTGTTCCTAAAAAATAGGACCCAAGCACACATACTGTACAGCAGATGTTCACAGCTTACATACATATATATATATATATATATATATATATATATATATATATATATATATATATATATATATATATATATATATATATATATATATATATATATATATATATATATATATACATATATATATATATATATATATATATATATATATATATATATTGTACGATATGTGTGCTTGGGTCCTATTTTTAGGAACACTAATACAAAACCTCACAATAATGTCTGATTGAATGCTAAAAACGTTCTGACAGACCGCCTTAAAAAACGGAATGGAATTTTAATTTTTTTACTGAATGAGACACCCAGAATGTACATGAAAATAAAGAATGTGGGATTTACAATATTAAGTATGAACGATAAAACACTGAATATTGACAACATATGAACCTCACACCGCCTCTTGATCGACATATTTTACAATCAAACGCAATAAAAATGCAACAAACACAGCGAAATATGAATGCGAAGGGTAAAAAAAACCCTAATACACTAGCTAATAGTGTATCAAAAACAATATAGTAGAATGTACTCCAAAAAACTCCAGTAGTCTTACAAAGTAATGTCATAATAAAGTACAGCATTTACTTTGGAGCACGGACCTGGACGGTATTTACTTCGAACTGCTTCTCAGACAAACACACAATCAGCAGCTTCTCCACATTTTCATGGATACATGGCATGAATTATTTTAACACCACTGGCTGACATCTACTGTTTCTGAGGCTGTTAACCTGAGGTTTTGATTGTAAACTAAAGCATAACAATTAGCCAAGAGAGTTTATATGTGGAAAAATTGTAAGATGAGGTATCGCTGTATTTATTTGTTTTCCCTGGCTCTAGCATTGCCTTACGATGTTATCGCGCTCTTCTTTATACCATGTAGTGTTTTACAAGGGCTATCTTGCTGCTATCTCCCCTTTAATCTTTGCATTATCTCTTGGCTTATCTGTGCGTGTCCGTCCCCCACGTTATCGTGCACCATAATCACAGCCGTGACCTTTCAAAGACCACCAAAAATGCTCCCCCGGAATGTTCCCACTTCTGTTTGTTGAGAATCCCATCGGACATTACAGTGAGTTTTGTACCACGCCAATTTTGCATGTGCCTGTGTTTATGTTTCCGGGAGTCAGCTCGTGGCACCATTTGTAGCAGATGGCTGTCATATTCCAGCGGAACATGACAGCTAATACTGAAAATGGTCGACAAGATAGAAAAGGGAAGACATACTCCGGGTGATTACCATTAAACCATCAACTCCGTTTCAGGGAGCATCCATCTGCAACCGTCGTTTTCTTTGCAATGTGACACAAATAGGATGTGTCTCAGAGATTCATTTGCAGAGTAGTGCGCACAGTGTCATCTAGAAGATAGCAGTCAAAGAGAATGAGCAAAAGTGTAGTGAAATAAGAGCATTAAATATGGCTCCCAGGCGGTTTTGAGCGTCTGCTAGTTTATTATTGCTGTGTGCAATTCATTCCTTGTTAGCATTCCTTCCTTTTTGCTGCCTGTGCAGTGTCCTTGTGGGGATGGGGTCTTATTTTCAAGGTTTCTTTTCCGCTTAGCTGAACACTCTCGAGTCGTCCTTATGAGGAAATGGATTTTAGTTTACGACGAAGTGTTTAGTTACTTCTGCCAGACTCCGAAGCACAATCACGAGGTACAGTGAGTGAATTAAACGTTAAAAATGATTTTTTTTTTTGACTGACACGCAATGCAACATGTCTAAAATTGCACCATCACATTCATACTCCTTAACTCTAACCCAACCAGAGTGGATTACAACAGGTGCACAGGAATTTTCACAATGGTAGCATTGTGTATGGTGTTAATAACATACATATAATATATTACAGAATATATAGCGTATATATATATATATATATATATATATATATATATATATATATATATATATATATATATATATATATATATATATATATATATATATATATATACATGTATGTATATATATATTTATATATATGTATGAGTATATAAATATGTGTATATATGTATGTGTATATATGTATGAGTATATAAATATGTGTATATATGTATGTGTATATATTTGTATATATGTATGTGTATATAAATATGTATTTATATGTATGTGTATATAAATGTGTATATATATGTGTGTGTATATAAATATGTATATATATGTATGTGTATATAAATATGTGTATATATGTATGTATATGTATATGTATGTGTGTGTATATGTGTTTATATTTGTGTGTATATGTATTTAAATGTATATAAATGTATGTGTATATAAATGTGTGTATATATGTATGTATATATGTGTATATATATATATATATATATATATATATATATGTATATATATATATATATATATTTATGTATATGTGTATATATATTTGTATGTATGTATTTAAATGTGTATATATGTGTGTACTTTTTAATTTGTATATACAAGTGTGTGTATATATATATATATATATATACACACGCAATGCATATATTTTTTACAGTATATATTGTAACGACCTGGTCGCATCGAGGTGCGGTGGTGTTCTCCCAAGGATGCAGACGGGCTCGGACACAGCTTGCAGGTAGGAAAAATGATTTATTGAAGAACTAAATCAGACAGGAAAAAAACAAAAACGACTAGCGTGGGAGCTAGTAAGCAAAATAATATAGCATGAGAGCTAGCAGGAAACAAGGTGGTCGTTAGCTGTTGCGTGAAAGCAAATTAGGAAGCCAGGCAGAGTGCTGCCCGGGCGAAGACTAAATAGCCCTCTGATTAGCGCTCGGGCAACAGGTGCGCGTCCCGAAACGCTAACCAGAGGCAGGTGAGCAAAAATCTGCCGTCATGGCAACAGAAACAAAACACACGTGACACTAAACTATAACCAAACTGTGATCCGAGCAGCGGATCCTAACAGTACCCCCCCCTAAAAGGACAGATTCCAGATGTCCCTTGAACACAAAAAAAACAACTGGAACCCAAAAAAAAAAAGCAATAGTTCACGAGTCAAGGGCGGGCGGGGGGGTGACTTGGTGGTGGGTCGCCAGGCCACGTGTCCCCGAATCCACCGGGGAAGGGTCAGGTGGCGGCGGCGAATGGAACGCCGCCGCCGCTGGCGAGGCGGGCGAGGCGGGCGACCACGGTAAGGCCACATTCGTGGCCGCCGAGAAGGTGGGCGTGAGTGGCGCCAGAATCTCAGCAGCCTCTGAGTCCTCGAGGGCTGCATGCGGGGACCTGCTTTCCGCTTGCGCCGCCGGACCACTCGAGGTCGCTGAGATGTCGCCGTGGAAGCGGTGGGAGTCGCTGTCGTGGCAGCAGGAGTCGCTGTCGTGGCAGCAGGAGTCGCTGTCGTGGCAGCAGGAGTCGCTGTCGTGGCAGCAGGAGTCGCTGTCGTGGCAGCAGGAGTCGCTGTCGTGGCAGCAGGAGTCGCTGTCGTGGCAGCAGGAGTCGCTGTCGTGGCAGCAGGAGTCGCTGTCGTGGCAGCCGGAGTCGCTGTCGTGGCAGCCGGAGTCGCTGTCGTGGCAGCCGGAGTCGCTGTCGTGGCAGCCGGAGTCGCTGTCGTGGCAGCCGGAGTCGCTGTCGTGGCAGCCGGAGTCGCTGTCGTGGCAGCCGGAGTCGCTGTCGTGGCAGCCGGAGTCGCTGTCGTGGCAGCCGGAGTCGCTGACGCGAGAACCAGTCGTGGTACAGGTGCTGGTGCGAGAACCAGCCGTGGTGCAGGTACTGGTGCGAGAACCAGTCGTGGTGCAGGTACTGGTGCGAGAACCAGTCGTGGTGCAGGTACTGGTGCGGGAACCAGCCGAGGTGCAGGTACTGGTGCGGGAACCAGCCGAGGTGCAGGTACTGGTGTGGGAACCAGCCGAGGTGCAGGTACTGGTGTGGGAACCAGCCGAGGTGCAGGTACTGGTGTGGGAACCAGCCGAGGTGCAGGTACTGGTCTGGGAACCAGCCGAGGTGCAGGTACTGGTGTGGGAACCAGCCGAGGTGCAGGTACTGGTGTGGGAACCAGCCGAGGTGCAGGTACTGGTGTGGGAACCAGCCGAGGTGCAGGTACTGGTGTGAGAACCAGTCGAGGTGCAGGTACTGGTGTGGGAACCAGCCGAGGTGCAGGTATTGGAACCTGTGGTGGAGCTGGTGCTAGCCTTAGCCTTGGCGCTAGCTTAGGTGCAGGTGGCCTAGCTGGCGGTTGCGGCTTAGCAGGCCGTCGGACTGGTGGCGGTGGCCGAGCAGGAGGTTGCGGCTTAGCACGCCGTTGTGCCACCCCACTCGCACAGCTCCCAGTACTAGCCCCCCCCTCAAAAAGCGGATCCCAGACGCGCTCCTTGCGGACTGGAACCGTCTTCAAGGGTGGGTGGAGGGTGGTCAGGGGGAGGGCTGAATCCTCTCCTCTAAATTGTCCAAACTGTCTATTGTCACCCCACACTTGAGACTGGGACTGACTAGACTTAGTCCTTAAAAAAATGTCCTGATAATGATTAATCGCAGAGTTAAGGTTACTTGAAAATGGCTGGCAGGAAGAATTGACATGATGTCTAAAAAAGTCTTTGTCTATGACGTCATCCAAAGTGGGCGGGATGACGTCATCCGTGTGGGTCTCTAGCTGACTGACAGCCCAATTGGTGAAATGTTTGGCGAAATGGTCAATTGGGTTGCCAAACATCTGAGGAGGGGAATCTTGGGCTGAATGTTGCTTACTGTGTACCGGTGGAGGAGTCTGTGGGAGTGGCGCGTCTTGGCAGCGTAGTGAAGACCTCTTTGGTGGCTTCCGTCTTCGCTGACGCGTCCGGTGGTGCGGAGGTGTGGCGATGTCCTCGGGCCAAACGGAGTGGATTGGGACCAACTTTCCGTTAGGACCCCAGATCAGGTCCTGGCGCTCCGAGGGGGAATAGCGGAGAGTCTCCGCCTCCATTGCTCGCAACACCATCCACGCACCTTCGTCCCTCTCCTCCGACGTGCTCGTTGCGGGAGAACTTCTTCTTGCTGGCTTCCTACTGTAACGACCTGGTCGCATCGAGGTGCGGTGGTGTTCTCCCAAGGATGCAGACGGGCTCGGACACAGCTTGCAGGTAGGAAAAATGATTTATTGAAGAACTAAATCAGACAGGAAAAAAACAAAAACGACTAGCGTGGGAGCTAGTAAGCAAAATAATATAGCATGAGAGCTAGCAGGAAACAAGGTGGTCGTTAGCTGTTGCGTGAAAGCAAATTAGGAAGCCAGGCAGAGTGCTGCCCGGGCGAAGACTAAATAGCCCTCTGATTAGCGCTCGGGCAACAGGTGCGCGTCCCGAAACGCTAACCAGAGGCAGGTGAGCAAAAATCTGCCGTCATGGCAACAGAAACAAAACACACGTGACACTAAACTATAACCAAACTGTGATCCGAGCAGCGGATCCTAACATATATATATATATATATATATATATATATATATATATATATATATATATATATATATATATTAGATATGTCCGATAATATCACCTGCCGATATTATCGGCCGATAAATGCTTTAAAATGTAATATCGGAAATTATTGGTATCGTTTTTGTATTATCGGTATCGTTTTTGTTTTTTTTTGTTTGTTTTTGTTTTTCAAAATTAAATCAACATAAAAAACACAAGATACACTTACAATTAGTGCACCAACCCAAAAAACCTCCCTCCCTCATTTACACTCATTCACACTCATTCACACAAAAGGGTTGTTTCTTTCTGTTATTAATATTCTGGTTCCTACATTATATATCAATATATAACAATACAGTCTGCAAGGGATACAGTCCGTAAGCACACATGATTGTGCGTGCTGCTGGTCCACTAATAGTACTAACCTTTAACAGTTAATTTTACTCATTGTCATTAATTACTCGTTTCTATGTAACTGTTTTTATATTGTTTTACTTTCTTTTTTTTTCAAGAAAATGTTTTTAATTTATCTTATTTTATTTAAAACATTTTTTTTTTTAAAAGGACCTTATCTTCACCATACTTGGTTGTCCAAATTAGGCATAATAATGTGTTAATTCTACGACTGTATATATCGGTATCGGTTGATATCGGTATTGGTAATTAAGAGTTGGACAATATCGGAATATCGGATATCGGCAAAAAAGCCATTATCGGACATATATATATATATATATATATATATATATATATATATATATATATATATATATATATATATATACATATATATATATATATATATATATATATATATATATATATATATATATATATATATATAAATATATTAGGGCTGTCGAAAGATCAAAATATTTAGTCCCGATAATAGCATTTCACTCATAGTTAACTCAAAAGTAATCGTGGTTAATTGCAAAAAGATGTACTTTTTTGTCATTAATAAGTGTACCCTCGACAGATATTTTTAGGTATTCAATATATCGACTGGCAAATTAATGCACTTAAACATTATGCTTTTTAAAATAGCTCAACACGAAAAGGAAAAAAAAAATTTTTTAAAGAGAATAAAAAATACTTGCAGTGTGTTGGGGTCTTGCCAGATTTTTTAGTTTTGTAGGAATGCAGAATTTGTAATACTGCTTTAAGAGCACTTGCATCAAAGATAAAGACATAAAAAATTAAAACAATACATAATGGTTGGACTAACCCATGTTCCACCGTGCTGCCTTTATCCCCAGCCAATGGAGGCTAAAGGGTTTACTAACACTTGCCCAAGGTCTACACCCAGGTATAAGTGCTGAAAGGGATTCAATGTCCGATGATTCAACTGTGAGGTCGATAGTCGATTCAGACTGCTCCGAGTTGAATCAATGAATAGTCGACTATTGTAACACACCCCTCGTTTGAATATCATGTGTTTGGGGACTCCATTCAAGATGATCCCCTGCTGGCCTCCCAGTGGACTGGACTTGCACATGAAGTCGGGACCCGGGGTGACCACCCCTTGTACATTAGTAGGTGACGTCTCTGCGCCGCTATGTGTCTACATGCAAGCGGTTCCCCTGCTGGCCTCACTATGGACTGGACTCTCACATTATTAACCGTATCCACTCCGCATCCATTGCCCTCCAAGGTTTCTCCTCACGCCTAATGGGTTGAGTTTTTTCTTGCCCTGATGTGGGATCTGATGTTGTTGTGGCTTGTGCAGCCCTTTGAGACACTTGTGATTAAGGGCTATATAAATAAACTTTGATTGACTGATTGATACATCTCAAAAAGTGTATTTTCATGAGCCCGTTTCATAGCCTTGTACCATAGCCTCTGTATGTATACCATGTACGTTTAGTTACCTTTGCAACAGTTCTGACCTCCTATTTATTTCCCTTTAAGCTATGCATTGTATGTGTTCTGTATTCAGAGAGTGTTTCATTGTCTGTAACACAAAGATAACAGTGAGTGTGGGGCTTTCTCCGGAGAATATTGAGTTTGATGCTTTAAGATGTTGCATCTGATTTACGGTTAAGGAAGCATATTTTCTCTTGATAATCTACTTCAACAATCCCCTTGACTGCACCCTCCCTGGAAAGATGACAGCCACACATGTTGCAGCCTCAAGCATGGGAGAGAGATGGGTGGGGGGTGGAGGGGTTGTAGATGAAGAGAAGGCGGGAAAGGAAAATTGAGATCTGAAGAACCTGGGGGAAGTCGAGATGTGACTGCAATCAAATTATTGGCCAATCAAGTCATAACATGAGTAATTCAAGGCTTAGACTGACATCCTTAATCTGATTGCTTGGGCATTAAGGGGCTCAAAGGTTGGCAACTTATGAGCATGCTCACTAGGGGATCCTGGTTCCCAAAGCTGCTTTGATGTGGGAAGAATAGAGATTCTCATGTATTTGTTTATATGAGTGAATTGTGTTGTTGTCTACCTCAACCAATGAGCCCTTGGGGCACATCTGCCTCATGTTCTTTTGGTAGAGATGTTCTCACTTTCTAATACATTGTGCCATTAAAACCCCATTCTAAATGCATTTCCCACAATTCTGATTTTAATGTACTCCGTAAAATGACGATTTGACAAAAATAAAAGATGCAAGACGCCAAGTGAACGTGCTAATGATGTGCAACCTTCTGCATCTTGAGAGAGGAACGCCTTGCATGTTCCGATGCCGATTTGTTTGGTTTGGCTTTTTCAACAAGCCGGTTCGGACCCTGGTGTGCACAGCGCTCTGCATTTGGGGAATGGCTCCCAGGAAGAACAGCTTGTATGAGAGAGTGTGAGGGGGGGGAAGGCAGTTGAGGCTAGTCGTTCCTGCGGTAAATTCAGCGATTGCCCGTTTTGTCTAAGTCAGAGGTGTCCAAACTTTTTCCGCTGAGGGCCACACACGGAAAAATTTAAGCATGCGGGGGCCATTTTGAAATGTTTCATTTTCAAACCATAGCAAAATATATAGATTTATTTGTTTTAACCTTTAGGGCTCCCGGGGACCAGTCAAGGGTCAAGGGTCTCAGTCATTAAAATGTTAAAAGTAAGTCAAATTATTATTTTTATTTTTTTTTACAGTATATCTCTATATCAACTTCAGGTTGATATCAAGTAAAAAAAAAACAGGTTTTATGCCTTTTCTGTCAAAGACAACTTTGTTTTTTATAGTAAAACTGAAATATGCAGTATTTAGTAATTATAGCCCTAAAAATCAATAATGCAGGACACCATTGATTTGAATTCTTTAATATTTTTGAGTAATCACAGTGAAAAGTTAAATAAAATCCCACTAAATATATTTGGGATCCAAAAAGTCTCCCACTCATAAACCGATACATTTTTATTAGTTGTTTTTTTTTTACTTTTCACACTTAAATTACGAGATCAACTTCAGATATATCTGTCGATTTTACGTTTGAACTATTATTTTGTTTGTATATTGCTCTTTTTTTAAAAATAAAACGTTGATGTTTTTATATGGCAACCACACAATATATGCACAATATTTTCCACATAAAACATTTTAAAGTGAAATTTTTTAAGTAATAATACATTGTAACATAGATTTTTTTTTTTTTTTTTTTTTTTTTGAGCAATGGCAAAAAAAAAAAAAAACAAACAAAGACAAAAGACAAAAAAAAACAGCCTGCATGGCAGCTTTGTGTCAACATTGCAACTTTTTCTCGTTAGATTTCACCTCATTACACTTTTTTAAAATGTTTTTTTTAAATTTTTTAATTACTATCAATTTTGCAATTTTTGCAGAATGTGTGGGGGGCCGGTAAACGACTAGCTGCGGGCCGTACTATGGACACCTCTGGTCCAAGTGAATGGCGCCATAAAGTGTGTGTGGCATGTTCTTGTTTTAAGCCATATGCTTATGGCTAATAGACAATACTGTTGTGATATCATGAATGAAGAAATAACCCGTCTTTTCACAACACTGGCATTCAATTCAGCCTTCTGCACAATAGCTCCCGTGTTCAGTCCCGCATTCATTCTCGGCAACAACCCCGACTTCATCACAATCCATTGTGCTGACACACCAGCCAGTTGCGGCAACCTAACAAGCTTGTGAGTGGTGGTGTGTGTGACACGTACCGCGAGCGGATGATGGAAGGTGTTCCTCTCCGTCGCTAATAAGGCCTGTCAGAAGGAGGTGACAAGTACTGACAAGGCGAGCAGTGCGTACCTGGTTAACACCATAACCTATGAATGACCTCATCAAACATGGCGCTTCCACCGCGTCTGTCACAAACAATGCTGCGCATGAGGTAGGCTGTCAATCAAAGCGGCGGGCATGGCGACCGTGCGGCGGCTCGCCCGTTTGCAAAACCTGCCGAGAGAACGCCGTCGCTGATACGTCCAATACGGGGCAGATTTACTCGCCAAAAAGAGTTAAATGTCAGTTCAGTGTAAACAAACAGCAACAGGTTGTTCATTCGTTCAGTGGCCATTTAAGGTTGGGGGTTGCTTCTTCCTGTCTGTGTTGACTAAACCAGTGTTTCTCAACCTTTTTTGAGCCAAGGCACATTTTTTTTCATTGATAAATGAAACTCCACCAGGTTGTCTTTTTTTTTTTTAGTTTGTTGTTTCCTGTGTGTACACTGCAAAACCTGAAAGATTAAATATCTCAAATAAGGGTGATATTTGCTTATTTTCTGTCTGATAAGATAATTCTTCTCACTAAGCAGATTTTATTTTAGAGTGTTTTACTTGTTTTAAGGGTTTTGGTCCTAAATGATCTCAGTAAGATATTACAGCTTGTTGCTGAGATTGTATGACCTATATTGAGTAAAACATGCTTGAAACTAGAATATCAACTGTTGCAAAGCTGTGTCATCAACACTCACAAGTATAAAACTACATTTTTAAAGTAATAATGTCTTAAATCAAGCATGAAAAAAAAAATCATGATGCCGAGCGCATATCATTATGTCAAGATAATGGCACTAGCATTTACTTAATTTTTTTTTTTTTTTTTTTTTTTAATGTCCTGCCCAGCTTCTCGGGCAAATCATATAGCAGATGTAGATGCCCATATCGGCTGTTCAGATTTACTTTACAAAAGAGAAGTGTAGGATACTTCTCTTGTTGCCTTACTTGTATTTTGACTTTATTAAATGTATTTATATTATCATTTGGTGCAGCCGGGCCGGAGCAGGAGGGGATAGAAAGAGAGAAAAAGGAAGACAGAGGGGGGGAATTGTGGGGACAAGAGGGGGATTAGACAGAGAGACAAAAACAACAACAGCAAACACAACAACAACAACAACAGAGCAACATCAGCAAATACGACATGTACAAATATGATGGTAAAAGTAATAGCAAATAAGCAGTTAGCGAAAATAAATTTAAAAAATACAGAAATGACAATGAGCATTATTACACTAAAAATGGAGCAATATGAATACCAATAGAAATAGTGCTATTGATAATAAACAATACCAATACTTTACCTTTATTATCAACAATACAATTGTTCAAATGCAACAATACATATACGTAATGATAACTTGAGATACGAAAGAATGCAGAAAAATGGAGGGGAAAAAAGAGAAGCAACCTACATTAACCTTGTAGATTGTTATAGTAACAATAGGTTAAGCTTTGTCAGTGTGCCATGTGTTATACCCAGTTTACCCTAGGGCAACAACGTTAATATATGTTTGATGAAAGGTGATTATGTGCATGAGTGTATGTGTGCATATGTACTTGTATATGTACAGTATGTGTATGTGTGTGCTTGTACAGTGAATGTATATGTACAGTATGTGTATATGTGTGTACAGCGAATGTATATGTACAGTATGTGTATACAGTATGTGTGTTTGAACAGTGAATGTATATGTACAGTATGTGTATATGTATGTTTGTACAGTGAATGTATATGTACAGTATATGTATGTGTGTGTTTGTACAGTGAGTGTAAGTGTAGTATGTGTGTGTTTGTACAGTGAGTGTATATGTACAGTATGTGTATATGTATGTTTTTACAGTGAATGTATATGTACAGTATGTGTATACAGTATGTTTGTATAATGAATGTGCGTGTGGATGTACGAACTTTGAGTGTGTAAATATGTACTGTATTTATTTGTATAGGTATGTGGGAGCGTAGGTACCTATGTATGTCTGTATGTATGTGTGTGAGTATATGTGAATTTGCATGTACAATACATTTGACTCCCAGTGTGTGCTTAATTTAAGAATATTTTTCAACACATTGAGCAAAAAGGTCTCTTTTTTTTTTTCTACCAAGAAAAGTGCACTTGTTATGAGGGAGAATGTACTTATTTTAAGGTATTTTTGGGTTAATTGAGGTTAGCTAATTTTACTTGTTTTGGAAAGTCTTGACAAGCTAAATTTTCTTGTTCTATTGGCAGATAATTTTGCTTAGTTCAAATAAGATACCCCTAATTTTTGTATTTTTTTTCTTGTTTTGAACACTGTCTTTTTGCAGTGTAGTGCTTTAGTTCCTGTCTTGCGCTGTTATTTTGGTGGCCCTTCCTGTTTTGTTGGTGTTTTCCTGTAACAGCTTCACGTCTTCCTTTGAGTGCTATTGCCTGACCTGCTTTGTATTTAAAGTTTTTTAGTTAAAGTACCAATGATAGGTAGTGAGTTCAAACCCCGGCCGAGTCATACCAAAGACTATAAAAATGGGACTCAGCATCAAGGGTTGGAATTGGGGGGTTAAATCACCAAAAATGATTCCCGGGTGCGGCCAGCGCTGCTGGTAACTGCTCCCCTCACCTCCCAGGGGGTGATCAAGGGTGATGGGTCAAATGCAGAGAATAATTTTGCCACACCCAGTGTGTATTGCCAATCAAGACTATTTCAGTTGTGCGGACGCTATCCTTCTTTGTGGGGACATTGTTGATTGTCATGTGATGTACGGACACACACTGTAAGTCTTTGCTGTCGTCCAGCATTCTGTTTTTGTTTACTTTGTAGCCAGTTCAGTTTTACTTAAGTTTTGCATAGCCATTCCTATGCTTCAGTGCCTTTTCCTAGCTGGACTTGCCTTTCGTTCATTTTTGTTTTTTAAGCATTACATACCTTTTTACCTGCATGCTGTCTCCTGCTGTGCTCTGCATATTGAGATCACGACAAACCATCCTCGACGCGTTCCGACTTTTACAAAGCAATGAACTACCTGCTGCCACTTAATGATATGGAGTACTACATGGTTACCCTGCCAAGCTCTATACGGCACAGACACTAGACAACGGCACATTATTTGCAGATTATAATTATTGATTTGCAAAAAATATTTTTTGGACCAATTAGGTGAAGTTGCATAATTTCCCACGGCACACCAGACAATATCTCACGGCACGCGGCACAGTGGTTGAAAAACACTGGACTAAACTATAGGTATTGTAAGTTAATATAGCAAGTGTGAAACAGTAACACATACTTGCCAACCTTGAGACCTCCGAATTCGGGAGATGGGGTAGCGGGGGGTGTATATATTTTCAAGTATTTCTTATATATATATATATATATACAGTATATATAAATAATCCGTTCATGAATGAGTATATCCGTTCGGCCACCGTGTTCAATGGAGAAGTCTGATCTACAAAATTTGGAGGCAGCATACCCCTTCCCCTTCGAGCTGTCCTGGATGAACTGAAATTATTTTTTCCAATCATTTTGGAACTTGCAAGCGTACTTCTTCTTCTTACTCGTCATTGCCATGTCTCTTCTTCGTTCTTCTGCTTCGTCTCTATTAAGTTTTTGGACATTACTACTTGCCGTAGTTTTGAAGCAATGCATGATGGGAATCCGGATGTTGTGTGTCAGTGTATTAACGTGCCGGCTGGAGTAAACACACGCTGAGAAATAGCTCCGTGCCTGCATACTTTATGGGTTATAGATAAACCTATGGATAACGGAGACATATATAATAGTCTCCTTTTCAGGTGAGAGAGGACACTAAAGGCAGTGCCTTTAAGGCACGCCCCCAAAATTGTTGTCCGGGTGGAAATCGGGAGAATGGTTGCCCCGGGAGATTTTCGGGAGGGGCACTGAAATTCGGGAGTCTCCCGGGAAAATTGGGAGGGTTGGCAAGTATGCTAACATGACATCAGGAGCTTGTAGAACAGGGGTATAAAAGTCAAGAACGAATGATCTATGGCACCCGGGATGATATTTGATTACCGGTAGTATTAGAACCGGCCCGCAGGCCACAGCCGCCTGCTGCTGCTTTGCACGCACCAACACTGCATCAGTGTTGGCGCTAGCAATTTTCAAAATGGGCCATCAAGTCATAAAAATGGGGTCCCACAGTACTATTTTGGGGTCCCACTTTTTTATAACTGTTTTGAAAACAAATGATAAATGTATGCATTATCCTGTTATATCTCACATTTTATATTGTGTTTTGGAAAAAGGTTGCCATAAACGTTACTTAATTTATAAAAAAAAAACAAAAACAAAACATTTTGATATATATATATATATATATATATATATATATATATATATTTATTATACATATATTTACATATATATATATATATATATATATATATATATATATATATATATATATATATATATACATATATATATATATATATATATATATATATATATATATATATATATATATATATATATATATATATGTATATATATATATATATATATATATGTATATATATATATATATATATATGTATATATATATATATTATACATATATTATACATATATTTTGATACATATATATATTTACTCAGTTATAATTCACTTTCTTCTTTCCTTCATGGATCTAAACTTTACCGCTGCTGGTATTTTTTTCTCTATTTTTATTGTAATATTTTCAGAATGTGTTTGTTCTATTTTTGGCCAAAGTAAGACAAAGAGAACAATCTGAAGTTGTCTATTTTTTACTTTTAAAGCCATGATTTTAATAGTCCGGCCCGCGTGTGCACAGATTTTCCTCCATGTGGCCCCTGAGCTAAAATGAGTTTGACACCCCTGTTGTAGAATAAATCACTCTACCATCTCATTATGTGCATTTCAGTTATTTTGTTACACGATATAAAATAGATTGTTAAAAATGAATAAATAGGCATGGATGACAGTTGATGACAATAACACTTTCATCCATCAGTTTTATTTTGATAATACAAGTTTGTTTATTATGAATATGTCTGGCTTATATTTGTTATTTTTACTGTTATTATATATTATTTGATTACTTAAATTTATGACATAATTAAATACTACATCAAAATCTCTAAGGAATGTCTATGTAATTTTATAAAAACAGTTGCTGTGAAATTTTTGCACAATGATCGTGATAATTGTGAAACCGTGACTATTATACCTCAGACTATAATGGTATAGTCAAAATATATAATCATGGCATCCTTATTCTTGAGGGAACTTTTAAGTTGGTCTGTGAGGGTCTTTTTCATCCAGGCTTTCTTATTAGATACACAGCTCTCACTGTCGAGTTGAGGGCATTCCTGGCTGTATCCCAAAATATGTCTGATGGGGTTGAGATCAAGTTCTTCCACTCTCATCTCATCAAGCATGCCTTCATGGACGCTGTTATGTGTTCTGGAACATGCTGGAACCCTCTTCACCAAATTGCTTCCACAGAGCTGGGATTTTAGATTTAAATGATGAACTGAAGGTTTAGGAGGAGCTGCCAATTAAATAAGTAACTATTTGGAAATAGTTTCTCTTTTTTCTACAGTAGGGATTGTTTTGGAATTCGGTACTTTTTTATAAGTACTACTGGGTACCGATTGACATAAAATTGAACAGTGCTATAACTCTATCTTTTTTGCACGTCCCGTCTTGTTGCAGCCTCGACCCCGGCTCAAGCATTCGACAGACTTAGCCGGACTCCGACTGCCTCTTGGTAATGTTACAATTTTACGTGCCAACAAAGCAAGAAGGAGAAGTTCAAAAGTAGAGTAAAACTCCACCTTTAAAAATGTATGTTAATGCTAACTTACTATTGACATGTGATTGGCAAGAAAAGACTGTCACATCCAACGTAATGGCAAAGACTACTTTTTGGCTTTGAAAACACATCACAGCCTACACCAGGGGTGTCCAAAGTGTGGCCCAAGGGCAATTAGCGGCACGGAGACCAAGTTTTTTCGGCCCGCAGAATATTATAAGAAAAAAGAGCAAAAAAAATCAGAATTTAATGAAAAAAGACTGACATTTTCCAACTAATAATAATAATATACTTAGTCACCTATAACACAAAGCTGTTTTTAGCATTTTTTAGATGAAAAAAAAAAATGGCACCAGCATATTTTCCAGTATGCAACTCTCAGTGAAAAAGGTTTAAACACTGCTGTTTTAAAATCTTAAAAGCTGTCAAAATAAAAAAAATAACAAAAGTTAGTTAGTTGGTTCATTAAAAAATACAAAAACTACTGATTTATTAAATAATGATTTTGAAATAAGCCAGCAATAATCAAAAACGCTGTAACTGAACATTAAAGGCCTACTGAAAGCCACTACTACTGACCACACAGTCTGATAGTTTATATATCAATGATGAAATCTTAACATTGCAACACATGCCAATACGGCCGGGTTAACTTATAAAGTGCAATTTTAAATTTCCCGCTAAACTTCCGGTTGGAAACGCCTTTGGATGATGACGTATGCGCGTGACGTAGCCAGTGAAACAGGAGTATCGGTAGCCCATTGAAGCCAATACAAAATAGCTCTGTTTTCATTTCATAATTCCACAGTATTCTGGACATCTGTGTTGGTGAATCTGTTGCAATTTGTTCATTGCATTATGGAGAAAGAAGCTGAGCAAGCAAAGAAGAAAGTTGTCGGTGCGAAGCGGAGTATTTTGCGAGGGAAGTCGGCAACACAACACAGCCGGTGTTTCATTGTTTAGAACTCGGACAACAGAGACTCTTACCAGGAGGACTTTGACTTCGATACACAGACGCCTGTAGAGAACTGGGACAACACAGACTCTTACCAGGATTACTTTGATTTGGATACACAGACGCAGACGTGCTACCGTGAGTACGCAGCTGCGCTTCCAAACATTTGATCGCTTGCCCGTACGTGCGTGTCACGTACGTAACTTTGGGTAAATATATAACCTTTATGAACCTTGGGTTAGGTGAACGGTCCTTTGGGCTGAATGATTGTGTGTGTTGTGCAGGTGTTTGAATTGTATTGGCGGGTTATATGGACGGGAGCTGGGAGCTAGCATAACAAACACCTAGGTGTTTGTTATGCGGGATTAATTTGTGGCATATTAAATATAAGCCTGGTTGTGTTGTGGCTAATAGAGTATATATATGTCTTGTGTTTATTTACTGTTTTAGTCATTCCCAGCTGAATATCAGGTACCGTGAGTACGCAGCTGCGCTTCCAAACATTTGATCGCTTGCCCGTACGTGCGTGTCACGTACGTAACTTTGGGTAAATATATAAGCTTTATGAACCTTGGGTTAGGTGAACGGTCCTTTGGGCTGAGTGATTGTGTGTGTTGTGCAGGTGTTTGAATTGTATTGGCGGGTTATATGGACGGGAGCTAGGAGCTAGCATAACAAACACCTAGGTGTTTGTTATGCGGGATTAATTTGTGGCATATTAAATATAAGCCTGGTTGTGTTGTGGCTAATAGAGTATATTTATATGTCTTGTGTTTATTTACTGTTGTAGTCATTCCCAGCTGAATATCAGGTCCCACCCGCCTCTCACAGCATCTTCCCTATCTGAATCGCTTCCACTCCCCACTAGTCCTTCACTCTCACTTTCCTCATCCACAAATCTTTCATCCTCACTCAAATTAATGGGGAAATCGTCGCTTTCTCGGTCCGAATCGCTCTCACTTCTGGCGGCCATCACTGTAAACAATAGGGAACTTTGCGGAAATGTCCAACTGACTACGTCACGCTACTTCCGGTAGGGGCAAGGCTTTTTTTTGTCAGATACCAAAAGTTGCGATCTTTATCGTCGTTGTTCTCTACTAAATCCTTTCAGCAAAAATATAGCAATATCGCAAAATGATCATGTATGACACATAGAATAGATCTGCTATCCCCGTTTAAATTAAAAAAAATTCATTTCAGTAGGCCTTTAATATTTTCCTACAGGCATACTTGTTGACACACTCGGTTGTGCAGTAACACAACAGTATTTATTATTATATTCATACAAGGGAAAAAAACAACAATAAAATGCAAGAAAAAAGATGTAAAAATACCTCAATGTAATGAGAAAAAGCTAGAATATTTAAGCTAATAATAATAATAATAATAATAATATACTTAGTCACCTGTAAAACAGAGCTGACACAAAGTTTTGTCTTTAAATATACATTTATTTTTTTAGCATTTTTGTTCACCAAATAAAACATTTCAAAATGGCCCCTGTATATTGTGACTTTTTAGTATGCAGCCCTGACACCCCTGGTCTACAGTATACAATACTGCCATCTAATGTCTTGGAATTGCTGTGTATTACAATACAGAACAGTACTTGTAAACTACAACTAAGATGCATGCTACAGTTGGCGTGTAATGAGTACAATACTTACAGTATAAACACTTTGTAGGGCTCAACAAATGACGAGACTTGATCAATTCAATTCCGAACTTCAACAACACACTGAAGACAACCTGAAATGAAACGGAGCCTGGCACATGACCGCACTCATGTGCTGTAAAAAAGTGACATGACGTCAGCTCAACTCTTCATACCTATATGTATATATGTATGTATGTATGTGTGTGTCTATATATATATATATATATATATATATATATATATATATATATATATATATATATATATATATATATATATATATATATATATATATAATTGTGTTATCTTTTTTTTTAAGTGTTATGTGTTGCAACTTTGTTTGGCCCCTTGGTGGATTGTACTCAATTAAAAAAAATCTGACTGTCTGAAAGTCTATTTGCCTCACACTCAGAGTTACGTAGTGTGCTTGAACGCCTCATCAGTTTGTTTGTTTTGTGTATGTTGTATCAACAAATAGACACACACACACACACACACACACACACACACACACACACACACACACACGCACATACAAAGATCATTTTATAATGAACTGAGTAGCTTGTTGTTACAAGCTATATTTGGGCATATTAAAACTATGGCAAACTTTTAGCAAACATTATAGTCAAAAAGGGAATAATAAAAAACGTGGGGTGTACAAAAAACGAGGTGCCGCTTTACTAGCTTCTCAGTGGATTTTTATCATAATTGCTCAAAGGGACATAAGAATACATTTACTTAAAGAGAGCAGGACAAACCCCAATGAAAAACATTAATTAGGGCCAGAGCAGCAAAAACTGGGAAGGCTCTGTTGAAATTGCTTTGTTTATTATTATTATTCTCCCAATTAGATCGCATTTTTGAGACACTTAACAAGCATGAAAACTCACCAATTTATGCAAGAGCAGGGGGGAAAATTAGATGTTTTTCTGGGCCCGAACACGAAATTTAAAAATTGACACTCGAGCACACTCTTCAAAATTAGAAAAAATGTAGACCCTGCCACCAGATTCACGTGTCGTCACGGAAATCACTGGTAATGACAGAACACATCTAAAAGTCTCAAAAACCCATATTTGAAAAGCAATAGAAATTCAGCCATCTTGGTTTCCGTCTGCCATCTTTTGGCCAAAAACGGGAGGGTTGGGCTTGTGGGGGCCCGGTTGCTGGTGGGGCGGGGGCAGTCTTCCCGTCTGGTTGCGGGGAGTCTCTGGGCCCCTCGGGGAAGGGCGTCCCACCTTTCTGTCCGCGTGGGGTGTGGTCTCTCGCTGGCTTTGGGGCTGGCTGTCACCTGCTTCTCCCGTGCTTTGTCCTCTGCCGGGCGCGTCTGTCTATCGCCTACTGCTGACCCTTCTGGGCGGCACGGTGTGCCCGGCTCTGGGGTTCCTGTCGCTGGCCGGCCTGGTTGCGTGGGGCCGGTGGTCCCTTGTTCCCTGGGCGCCGCACCTGCTGTTTTGGGTTGGGCTCTCTGGGTGGCTGGGGCCGTACTCTGGCTCCCGCACATACTGGGAGACAAATATATTGTACATACAAATACACATATATATACTCACATACATACGCTAATACATAGGTACCTACGCTCCCACACACATACACAAATACAGTACATACCTACACACTCAAACTTCATACATCCACACGCACATTCACTGTAGAAATGTACACATACTGTACATATACAAGCACATACTGTATACATACATGCAGTCATGCATATAATCACGTTTCATCAAACATATATTAACGTTGTTGGGTTGCTGGGTAACACATGGCACACTGACAAAGCTTAACCCATTGTTACTATAACAATCTACAAGGTTAATACAGTTTGCTTCTCTTTCTTCCCCTCCATCTATCTGCTTTCTTTTGTAACTCAAGTTATCATTACATACTGTATATATATTGTTGCATTTGAAACAATTGTATTGTTGATAATTGAGGTGATTATTGTTATTATTCATTTTTAATAGTGCTCTTTCTATTGGTATGTATATTGCTCCATTTGTAGTGTAATAATGCTCATTGTCATTTCTGTGTTATTAATATTTACTTCACTCACTGTTTCTTTGCTATCACTTTCCGTATCATACTTGTACATATTCTATTTGCTGATGCTGTTCTGTTTTGTTGTTGTGGTTATTGTGTTTGCTGTTGTTGTCTCTCTGTCTTGTCCCCGCAATGTTCCCCCCTGTCTTCCTTTTTTTCTCTTTCTATCCCCTCCTGCTTCGATCCGGCTGCGCCAAATAATAATATAACTCTCCGCCAAGCTCAAAATGTATTATTCGATCTACGTTTCTATCCTCACCTATGGTCATGAGCTTTTGGTTACGACCAAAAGGACAAAATCATGTGTGCAGGCGGCCAAAATTAGTTTCCTTCGTCGGGTGGCGGGGCTCTCCTTTCGAGATGATAGGGTCAGAAGCTGTCATTCGGAAGGAGCTCGGAGTAAAGCCGCTGCTCCTCCACATGGAGAGAAGCCAGATGAGCTGGTTAGGGCCTCTGGTCAGGATGTCCCTTGGACGCCTCCCTTGGGAGGTGTTTAGGGCAGTAGGAGGTCACTGGGACTTTGGGGAAACACCTCTGGATCCCCCAGAAGGAGCTGCAAGAAGGAAGTCTGGACTTCTTTGCTTAGGCTGCTGCCCCCGCGACCCGTTCCCGGATAAGCAGAAGAAGATGGATGGATGCATGGATGTTTTTCATGACAACATATTGTTACTTCTGATGGAATCATCCAATTACTAATGTCACGATACCTCTTCCCTTGAATGTAGTGTCTATTTTAACAATGGTGCCTCTAAAGTCAAACACCCCATAGAATTTAACCAAAAACATCAGAGTTTGAATCGCTAACGTGGTGTCAGTATATTGCCCAAGAATTCAGCATGCATGACACTTTACAGTGAACCGGAACTGATGAATGATAGATAGATAGATAGATAGATAGATAGATAGATAGATAGTACTTTATTGATTCCTTCAGGAGAGTTCCCTCAGGAAAATAAAAATTCCAGCATCAGTGTACAGACTTGAGATCGAATTTAAAAAGTAAATAATATGAGTATAAATGGAAGTAAAATAGAAAATATTGCACTAAGAATAAAAATAAAAAGCAACAATAAGAATAAAAATAACAAGCAACAATAAGAATACAAATATAACAGTAAAAATAATAATATAACAAGAGAAACTAGGCAGTAGTGATGCACTTACTGTTATTTTTTGTTGTTGTTTTTTACGTTGTTTTTCTTGCTACAAAGTTTGTTTAATGAAGAAGGGATAAGGGGTAGAAAATGGATGGATGGATGAAGTAAGATGTTTCTGTGTGAATAATCCAAGAGCTCACACCAAAGTGATTAGGAATGGAGCGCAGCTGGGTGCCTTGTTCCTTTTCTGCAGGAGATAGTGACAGAGAGGGAACTCATGTTTAGTTTAGCTGTGCAAAATACATGTTTTGGAGATGCACCCAAGACTTTGAATTACTTTTTAAAACATTCACAGTTTTACTACAGCAGAAGCAAAAACCGCTTCAAATATCATTTTTTTTGGTTTTTTCCTGGCATGGAAGAAAACAATGGAGGAAAACGCACTGACTCTATGATTCAGATGCTTCTTTGGCTACTATTCACCCAACTTTCATTTCCTCCTCTTCCTCTTCTCTTGCATCCCAATGGTCTCGACAACGGTGAGTTTAATACCTAATTGCTCTCCCAGCTGCTGCTCTGTCTCGGTTTTCACTTTCACATCCCCCATAAGAAGAAAAGCCATGATAACAACACTTTGTCCTCAGGAGCCATGAAATGGCTTTTTTTTTTTTTTTTTAACTCCACAGCATTGACATTTTGGCAAAAATGAATACAAAAATATGCTGACAAATAACAGAGAAAAACGGTAGTACCTCCACTTACATGCTTAATTGAGTCTGTGATGGGACTCTTACTCAAAACATGTGTATCTCAAATCAACATATCCCAAGGATTTTTTGTTTTAATTACTTTATTGCAATGGTTTCACAAAATTACACAATATATCAAGTAGCCTGCTCAGTGGCCTTGTGGTTAGTGTCACGGACGCCCACACTGTTGATTCTGAAGGCCCCTGGCAGATTTGGTACAGCATGGCAACATAAGCTAGCTGAATTTTGATTGGATGCAAACTAAAACTAAAAACAACAGCACTGGAACGAGCATAATATGACTTGGAGAGAATATGAATATTTTTAGATATTTAGAGAAAGTAAATTAAAACATTTTAATTATGATCATGATTTCCGATTATATATATATTGGCCCCAGTGAATGGATGTGAGTGTAAATGTTGTTTGTCTATCTGTGTTGGCCCTGTGATGAGGTGGCGACTTGTCCAGTTCGCCCGAAGCAGTTGAGATAGGCTCCAGCACCCCCCGCGACCCCGAACGGGACAAGCGGTAGAAAATGAATGGATGGATTTCTGATTGTTAGGCCAGCAGAGAAGGCCTTGCTGGCTCTGACGGCACACCACTGCTGTATATAGTCTATTAGTCACGTACTATTGGCCATAATAGGTTTGGAAAACATCTCAGTTAATGAACAGGTAGGTAGTATTTCCTGCTTGGCATTGCTGCCTGTCGCACCTCCTCCAGTGCCCACGGGTCAGCTGCAGGGTCATCAGCCAGGAACCACCATTCACCAACGTTTCACTCCTTTAATCCTGGAACGTCTCCTGGTGGCGGAGCAGTGACAGGGACGTCTCCCTGTCACCCCCTGCAGCTGATAGCTGTTACCCCCTGCGGCTGTTATCGGGGTTAGTTGTTCTTTCCCCAGCTCCTGTCCTTCCTCCTCAGCCAGAGCCAAAAGCTGCCTTTCTCGGCCTCCTCTGCCAGATCTTTTATGGCCTTTCTCAGCTTTCTTCCAGTCACTCCTACGTCCCTCAAAAGGCGTGTGGTTGACAGCCCCACGTAGCCTCGGCAGCCAACTTCTACTGGGTAGATGGTTGTCTTCCAGCCAGCCTCCCGGCACTCAGCAGCCAGCTCCGAGTACTTGGCCTTCTTGCGCTCAAAGGCGGCCTCGATCCCCTCCTCCGATGGTACGGTCAGCTCAATAAGGTGCACCACTCTTGCCTTGCTGGACCACACTACAATATCCGGGCGGAGAGATGTAGTGGTGATCTCCGTGGGGAACCGGAGCTGCCTATTGAGGTCAACCCTCATGTCCCACTCCTGGTCTGGGGAAAAGGGCCTTGCTGCTGTCTCTCTTGGCCTGATGTATCTTTGACCCCCTTCCGTGACAAAGCTGGTATGGTTCTCTGCTGGTGGTGATTCTTTGCTGCCCTGTCGACACCCCTCCAGCACCTCCGCTAGTTTCCTCAGGACCTGGTCGTGGCGCCATCTATAGCGCCCCTGAGAGAGTGCGGTCTTGCAGCCCGACAAGATGTGCTGGAGGCTTGCGTTGGGAGCATTGCAGAGTGAGCAGCATTCCTCGTTCCCGAACCATTGGTGAAGGTTACGAGGACAGGGAAGCGTGTCGTAGGTTGAACGAATAAGGAAGCTGATCCTTGCCTGTGGAATCTTCCACAGGTCGGACCAGCTGATGTTCCGGTTGACCACTCCCTCCCAGGTTGTCCACCTTCCTTGTCGGCCCTGCGACACGGCCTTGATCTTATAGCGCTCTTCCTCCATCCTCGTCACCTCCGCCACCACCATCTCCTTCCTCTCCTTGCGGTTGGCCTTAGACCAGAACCGAGGCGCTTCTCCCCATCCTAGCCCTGCTCTTCCTGCCTGGACTCTGCCCATGAGCTCTTGGTGATGCAGCCTACTGACAGCTCGGTCAACCTCAGTTTGGGCTTTCCACTTTCGGCCAGTGGGAACCTTGGCATTGGCGTTCCTTACTGACTGGTCAGTGGACTCTCTTAGTTCGAGGACCAGCCTGGACTTCTCCTGCATATAGCCCAGACTGATAGACTGCAGTGGCAGCTGCAGTGCGTTCTTCCCAAAGAGGCCCGTTTCTGAAAGGCACCGTGGTAGTCCCAGCCACTTTCTGATGAATGAGTTGGCTTTTCCATCCATCTTACTCACGGCAGATGAGGGGATCTCGCTCATTTTCAGAGGCCACATCACCCTCCTGTAGAGTATGAACTGGTAGCACCAGACCTTGTACTTTCCAGGGAGTTGGCTCTGGTCGATCCTTGCCAGGCCGTCCGTGAGTTGCTTCATGACAGTCCTCCCCATCTGTTTATCGGACAGCTCTGCAGTGTACTGCCTCCCCAGGCTTTTGATGGGTTGCTCAGACAGGAGGGGGATTTTCTCTCCCCCGACGACAAAGATGGTGTTGTCGTTTCTGACTCCCCTTCTGAGTGACAGGCTACGGGATTTGGAGGGTTTGATCTTCATTCTGGCCCATGATGTCAACTCATCCACCCTTTTCAGCAGTCGAGATGTACATGCTGCTGTCTGAAGGAGGCTGGTGACATCGTCCATATAGCTCCTCAATGGGGGTAACCTCTGACCAGATGGTGTTTTGATTCCTCCAACCATTTGCCTTGCTCCGATGAGGATTATCTCAAAGGCTGCCACGAACAAGATTGGAGAAATGGCACACCCCATTGCAATTCCCACTTCTAGATGCTGCCACCCGGTGGTGAAGTCCTGGAGGGCAAAGCACATCTGCAGATCGCTGAAGTAAAGCGCTACCAGGTTCTTGATGCAGGGTGGCATGTGGAAGAACTCCAAGGCGTAGTTGATCAGCTGGTGTGGGACCGATCCGTACGCGTTGGCGAGATCGAGCCAGATGACATGCAGGTCGGTCTTCTCCCGCTTGGCCTTCTGGATCTGGTCCCAGATCATCGTAGAGTGCTCTACGCATCCTGGGAAACCTGGAACTCCTGCTTTCTGGCAGTTGGTGTCGATGTAGCAATTCTCTAGCAGGTAGGTGGTCATCCTTCTGGCCAGCACTGAGAAGAAGATTTTTCCTTCTACGTTCAGCAGGGCGATGTTTCTGAATTGGCCGATATTTTTGGAGTTTTCTTCCTTCGGGATGAATACCGCTACAGCCCTTTGCCACTCCGCTGGAATGAGTTGCTTTTTCCAGGCGGTTCTCATTAGATACCAGAGCAGTTCAAGTACCTTGGGGCAGTTCTTATAGAGCTTGTAGGGAACTCCATTGGGGCCTGGTGCTGATGAGGACCTTGCCTTCTTCACGGTTTGCCTAACTTCGCTGAGCTTGGGGGGCATGATGTTAAATTCAGCTGTCGGTGGCGCAGGCCGGGGCACGTACCCTGGTGTTCCTAATGGGACGTTTCTTAGCGGATCACTGTACTGCCTTTTGACGTGCTGTTCCATTTGCTCCCTGGTGGTTTCGAGCTTCCCGGACTTTTTCTCCTCCAGCAGTTGTCTGGCGTGCTTGAAGGGATCCTTGAAGAAGCTGGCTCGCTCTTTCTGCTTCCGTTTGCTACGCTTGCGGATGCGTTCAGCTCTGCGGAGCCTGGATAGCCTTTGCCTGACCTCCTCCCACAGGACTTTCAGACCTTCTCTCTCTGGCTGGGTTGCCTTCCTCCAGTTCTTGCGGAGTTGTCGGCGTCTTCGCACAAGCTCGGCGATCTCCTTTTCCCTCCTCCCCATTTCCCTTGGGGCAGTCCTCTGCTTGGAGATAATTTCACCAAACCTGTCTTTGCAGGTCTGGTATATGATGTCCCCAAACAGGTTAAGCTTAGCTTCGGCACCTCCATGCAACCTTTCCTCCAGGATCTTGGTCAGGTCTGTATCCAAAGTACGCCATGCCTCTGCTTCATTTGCCTTTGGCCATTTGAGCTTGTTCCTTCTTGCTGGTTTCTTGGTCTCTGCTTGTGGCTCTGTTCTGTGTGAGATGGTAGAGATTGGGTCTTGGTGCTCACGTGGGGGCTCAGCCTCCACCGAGGGGCTTTCTTCCTCTGTGCCATCTGTGCTTTCAGCAACATTGGGTCCGTTAGCACTGTGGTTTTCTACCTGGCTTCTGGTCCCTCTTGTCTCACCCGCTGCCGCGGTGCAAGGTTGCTGTTGGCCTCTCTGACCACACTTTGCTTTCCCCTGGTGGATTCGCAGTCCCCTGTACGTGGCCACCTCAAATATCATAAAAGCATTCCTCTGTTCTTTGTTTTGAAACAAAACAAAAAAAACGTGCATCTAAATGGTGCTACAGCTGGTCGCGCACGTGAACAGAGTTGACACCCGGCAAAAGTATGGAAAGAAAGTTGAAGACATTACTACCGACAATAACCTCTAACTTTACGCGTTTCTGCGTATTTAAACCTCTGTTTGAACATCAGTGTGTGTAGAACAGTGGTTCTTAACCTTGTTGGAGGTACCGAACCCCACCAGTTTCATATGCGCATTCACCGAACCCTTCTTTAGTGAAAGATAAAAATTGTTTTTTTCAAATTCAAGACAAAGTTATATGTTTTTGGTAACACTTTAGTATGGGGAACATATTCTAAGTAACGAAGACTTAATTTAGAGTTATTTGGTTAGGGTTAGAGGGTTAGGGCCAGGGTTAGAGGGTTAGGGTTATAATAAGGTCATGCCGAATTAGGCATTAATAAGTTCTTAATAATGACTACTTAAGAGCCAATATGTTACTAATTTGCATGTTAATAAGCAACTAATTAATGGTGAATATGTTCCCCATACTAAAGTGTTACCATTTTTTATTACTGGTGCACAAAATGAACCGTGCATGAACATCACCTTGTTCAAACAACAAAACCAACACAGTGCATAAACTCACAACAAATTACACACCTGCAAATCAGCCTGACTGCTGCTGTTGCTGTATCCGTAATACGCCGATAGGAAGAAGTTTTTATTTACACGATGAGTCGGGTGTGTCTTAACCTCCGCCGAACCCCTGAGCCCGACTCACCGAACCCCTAGGGTTCGATCGAACCCAGGTTAAGAACCACTGGTGTAGAGTTTGTGTGTTCTCCAGCCGCGAGACATAGTCTTCCCAACGTGTCCTGGGTCTTCCCCGTGGCCTCCTATCAGTCGGACGTGCCCTAAACACCCCATCAGGCTTTTCTCCATGTGGGGGAGCAATTAGGTGATTTGGACAAGGGGGGAAGTCAGAAAATGTAGTTTAGAACAATTAACAGCACAGACGTCAAGTTTGGGGAGATTTGGACAAGATGCGGGGCCAACTTCACACGGGTATTTAAAATTCATAGTCAAGTGTTGTAACCGTGAGACATCGTAACACGAAACATGGTTACACAAAATGTTACATGACCTCTGCCTTTAGTTCAAATCAAGACAACTTGTGATGACCTGGAAAAGAACATAGACTCATTGAATTTTACTTTCGGAGCATATCGCAATGAGGGTAAGCTTATTTGCATGCGTGCGATATTCAATTGTGTGAATTGGGGGCAGGATGCTATGTAGCAATTAGCATCTGCCCCACCCGGGAGGCCAATTAAACACATTGCAAGGGCAGTCAGTACATTTATATGCGCACATTACCAGATTACCAACACAGTTTATTCTCTTCATGTCTTTGCGCTTCTCTGCGCATTCTGTTATTTCATCTTTGGGACCACTTTGTCTACCTCCAGAACGCTAGTTGAAGATTATGTTCCTTGCAGCTCAGTTGATTTCTCAAGGAAGAGGGAAGCTACAGTATGTGATAGTAGTTACAGTAATCAGTGCAATATAACAGCTAACTTCACTGTGTGTTAAGTGTGTGTAGAAATACCTCTGTCAATATGATTTGGCTACTGGGTTCATAGTACTTCTCTAAAGCGTAGACACAATTGCCACCTACGGTGCGGTAACAAAATGTAGGTCCTCTCTTGTCAAAAACCAATCAAAGTAAAGACTGATCTTGTAGTGGATTAAACACAGAAGATGCAGCTTTGACTGAATGTTTGGAAATACTCAGGAGGTTGTTTGTAATGATTCATGAATTGCATGTCAATGATGGTGTCTATAGGGTTGCATACAAAATAGTTTGAATACGGTGCTTCTGGAGAATGGTCTTGTCACTCACTGAAACAAAACTGGAAGTATCCAGGAAAGCCTGGACAAAATGCTTCAGTGTGCTACGTGATGGGCCTTGGAGAAACAACCAGTCTTTTCCAGGGGACGCAAGAGAGGCGTGTTTGCTGACCACCGAGCTAAAAGCTCGCGCTGGCTGACTCGGCAGCCGACTCACTCTTGCAGTTGCCATTGAGTGAGGTTTACTAACGTACACATGGCAGAGTCGCACTGGCACACTAGGACGTCTGAAAAAGAGAAAAAACACATGCAAATAGGCGAATAGAAGGCACAGTAAAAATATAAGGATTGTATCTATTTTAGGACAACTAATAATTCTTGAACGACTGCAAATTCTAAGATTGTCAGTTCAAACTATTATACGTGAATCCAAGACTGAAACGTCAGTGTCAGTGATTTTTACATCACTATGAACTTGGAGGGTTCAGACCAAAAAGCACCCACTCCCACGCAATTTAAGGAACGCCCAAAAAAACACAGACTTTGAAATGAACACAAACAGGCTAAAATTGTATTTCTGGAATGTCATTACTTATTCCCCAAACTTAACCTGGCCGTGCTTGGAAGCGTGGTCCAACTCTGCTTAAACGAGTGGTTGTTGTTGGCTACAAAACGCGACCGGTCGAGGCGAAACTTGCTGAGGAACATACAATCAAGTCTGTATAGTTTTATATATAACTAATCATTCCACACGAGAAAAAGAATGGTTTAAATAAATCATTAATGGCCCAAAATCAGTAAGATATTCATTCCTATGATTAGTGGATATAAACTTGTGACCAGAACTGTACATACAGAACAAACCTTTAGAGACAAACTTGTAACAACTGAGTCGCATTTTAGATGCAAGATGCAGCAAGTACTCCGCAGGCGAGGTGCAGGTGAGACATTGATTTATTGTCCATGAAATCATGCAAAAAGACAGAAAAGCGTGCTGATAGCATGGGAGCTATGGCAAAGCTTAGCACAGGAACAGGAATCAAAGATCGTAGAAATACTTAACGTAACAGGTTGCATGGAAACAAATAGAAAACGTCGCCACTAGGAAGCCAGACTGATTGTGGCGAAAAACAGGAATAAGTAGCTCTCTGATTAGTGCCCACGAGCAGGTGAGCGTCCCGAACACTAATCTGAGGCAGGTGAGACTAATCAGCACCCATGGAAACCAAAGCACAAACCCAGTGGTGGTGAAAACAGAACTGAGGTAGTCAAACTAACAGAACAAAACATGATCTGGGCAACGGATCGTAACAAAGTTGACAATGTAGTCAAGCAGGAAAGTACAATTATACGGCGTAGCTGGCAATTAGTGCTTATAAAGCGTCCACATAGGCTGTTTACTTGCTGATGACTATTGTAAATTCCGGACTTTTAACTAATAAGTTCTTAAATAAAGAGTGTGATTGTTGTCTGTCTATCTGTGTTGGCCCTGTGATGAGGTGGCGACTTGTCCAGAGTGTACCCCGCCTTCTGCCCCAATGCAGCTGAGATAGGCTCCAGCACCCCCGCGACTCCAAAAGGGACAAGCTGTAGAAAATGGATGGATGGATGGATAATCACTATAGTACCGACCATATACTGATACTATCCTTGGTATCGTTAGTGTCAAAACTTGTGTCAATCCGCCAACCCGGTTTAAGAGCTAAAGTTTTGCGGTTAGTATGGCTTCCTGCATCCTCTTACAGAGTGTAGTGTAGCATGTTTAGCTATTTCTCGTCCTCCAGTCATAATGATACTGGTAAGAAACAGTGTATTTGCTGCAGTGGAGGCGAGGATTAATGACAGTCGTGGCAGGACTTCGGATGTGTTGAAAACACACCCTGTAAAATTTGCTAGAGACACGAATAGAATGTCTTGCCCAAGGACACAACGGCAGTGACTAGGATGGCAAAAGCTGGAATCGAACCTGGAATCGTCTAGTTCAGGGGTCGGCAACCCAAAATGTTGAAAGATCCATATTGGACCACAAATACAAAAAAGTAATCGGTCTGTAGCCGCAAAAAATCAAAAGTCTTAAGTGTTATAATGAAGACAACACATGCTGTTAGTGTCTATATTAGCTACATTAGCCTACTATCAAAATGACTTAAAAAGGCTTATATAAGTGCTATAATGAAGACAACGCATGATGTGTTTATATTAGATATTTTAACCTACATACAGCTAGCCTAAATTGCATGTTAGCATCGATTAGCTTGCAGTCATGCAGTGACCAAATATGCCTGATTAGCACTCCCACAAGTCAATAACATCAACAAAGCTCACCTTTGTGCATTCACAGACAGTATAAAACATTTGGTGGACAAAATGAGACAAAGAAGGAGTGGCATAAAATATGTCTTTCTGTGGCAGCTTCGGAGAAAGTTGTACATTTAAACAAACTTTTGAGTAACAGTCCACACAACGGTGAGTTCAAGGGCCGCTTAAAAAATTAGTAGGACAAAACGGCACTCGCCAAATACTCTCATCAGTGAAGCATAAACACAAACATATTAAACAGTGGGCTTTCTAACTATTAGGAAGGTTTGTGTCGTGTTTGTCCTACTACAGAAACCATATTACAACAAAAATCATATTTTTCACCTCATTTTTGTTTCATTTCCATACATTTAAAAAAAACAAAAAAACTACATGGAGCCACCAGGGCGGCGCTAAAGAGCCGCGGGTTGCTGACCCCGGTCTAGTTGCTGCCCCGACATGCTTTACCACGATATAGCAGTGGTGTGCCGTCAGGGCCAGCAACGCCTTCTCTGCTGGCCTAACATAAACTGAAATCATGATCATAATTAAAGATAAAAGTATTTTTTTATTTACTTTCCCTAAATATCTAAAAGTATTCATATTCTCTTCATGTCATATTATGCTCCTTGCAGCGCTGTTGTTTTTAGGTTAGAGTTTGTATCCAATCAGAATTCAGCTAGCTTATGTTGCCATGCTGTACCAAATCTGCCCGAGGCCTTCAGAATCAGCAATATACAGGGCACATACAGTTGATAGACAGTTGCGATAGCCAATCAGGTTTCGAGTTTTTGTCAGTAAGGCCTTCTAGCTGGCCTTAGGCAGCTTTAACTTAATATACTGTATATTGTGATGTTATGAGCTAGGTAACATAAGAAATTCATTACCCAGCATGCCACAGTAGTGAAGAGCATGCGCAGTAGCCCCGTTGCGGTTGTTGAATGTAGCCATGTTTTTGATGAGCACGCTGTGGAGTAAACTTTAAGAACTCAGCCAACACGCCTCATCTGCATTATTTATGAATAGACAAGACAACACATATATTTGCAAGGCCATTTTCAAGAAGGATATTTAAAGAGAAACTTCATCTTGTGAGACCATGTCGGCCAACCCCGGAAGCTAGCTCAGCTGTCCTGGCGATGAAATGGGGAAATGCCCACCACACAACGAGCGGCACCACTGGCTTATACGGTGTCAAATGGGTTCTACAAATTGTGACTTCAAATAATGTACCGTATTTTTTGGAGTATAAGTCGCACCGGAGTATAAGTCGCACCGGCCGAAAATGCATAATAAAGAAGGAAAAAAACATATAAGTCGCACTGGAGTATAAGTCGCATTTTTTGGGAAATGTATTTGATAAAACCCAACACCAAGAATAGACATTTGAAAGGCAATTTAAAATAAATAAAGAATAGTGAACAACAGGCTGAATAAGTGTACGTTATATGAGGCATAAATAACCAACTGAGAACGTGCCTGGAATGTTACCGTAACATATTATGGTAAGAGTCATTCAAATAACTATAACATATAGAACATGCTATACGTTTACCAAACAATCTGTCACTTCTAATCGCTAAATCCCATGAAATCGTATACGTCTAGTCTCTTACGTGAATGAGCTAAATAATATTATTTGGTATTTTACGGTAATGTGTTAATAATTTCACACATAAGTCGCTCCTGAGTATAAGTCGCACCCCCGGCCAAACTATGAAAAAAAAACTGCGACTTATAGTCCGAAAAATACGGTATGTCTTTATTTTTTTACGTTTAATATGTTTTTTGCAATTTTAAATTTGACAGTACCACATGTTTTAATTGCTGATGCGGGTTTATTGATTTTTAAATGTGCCTGTAAATAACCCGTTTTGTACACTGTTGATGTGGTTCAATGCACATTAAATGTGTTTCTGTATAGTATTTCTCCAGCAATGGTCATGTGGTGACATAAATGATGGTATTTTGAGAGGTAATCATTGAAGTCGGACATCACTGAAGGCCTAGGTGGGAAACGCACGGCCCGCCATTGCGATATACATACACTTGTAAAGAACATAATGTCATGGCTGTCTTGAGTTTCCAATAATTTCTACAACTCTTATTTTTTTGTGATAGAGTGATTGGAGCACATACTTGTTGGTCACAAAAAACATTCATGAAGTTTGGTTCTTTTATGAATTTATTATGGGTCTACTGAAAATGTGACCGAATCTGCTGGGTCAAAAGTATACATACAGCAATGTTAATATTTGGTTACATGTCCCTTGGCAAGTTTCACTGCAATAAGGCACTTTTGGTAGCCATCCACAAGCTTCTGACAAGCTTCTGGTTGAATTTTTGACCACTCCTCTTGACAAAGTTGGTGCAGTTCAGCTTGTCAAGAGGAGTGGTCAAAAATTCAACCAGAAGCTTGTTGGTCACATTTTCAGTAGACCCATAATAAACTCATAAAAGAACCAAACTTCATGAATGTTTTTTTGCGACCAACAAGTATGTGCTCCAATCACTCTATCACAAAAAAATAAGAGTTGTAGAAATTATTGGAAATGCAAGACAGCCATGACATTATGTTCTTTACAAGTGTATGTAAACTTTTGATCGCGACTGTATAGTATTAAAAATGTCTATCATATCATATTTGGTCTTTATCGTGCAGCCATACAGAGGACCCAGAACCCTGTTGCCATGTAGATGAAAGGCCAAAACAACACAATACTTTACTCTTCTCACCTACAAAACATTTTAGGTTCATCTCGCAATCTCACCCAAACGCAGAATGTCCTTAACTTTTTGTGTAATGTCCGATAGTACACTCACTGGATTGTTTACAGCTGTAGTCTTTTCCAGGTCAGTCGTTTATCAACATTTAGCCAGACTGAATGCAGCAGTGTTTGTACAAGAACTGCACAACATGAGAGCAGTCCTTCACTGCGTCACCATGCGAATTGACCAGTAAAGAAAGTAAGAACATCTGGGGGTTTTGCTGCTCAAAGTCAGCTTATCTGTTGAGTTGAGTTGAGTTTGAGTTTATTTGGAACAGGCATGCATACAACATGATACATCACAATTTCCAGTTTCTCTATTCAACATGTTCCAAAAGGAGTAGGAAGAAGCAGAGCTTATTTGATCCTACCCCTTTTCCTTTACTTAGCAGTTGCTAAGACGTTTGTTCACTTCCTGTTCTCAATTTATTCACAATATACTCCATAAGAAATAACAATAAAAATAAATAAATAAATGCATAATAATTGGTGAAGTAAGTTGTATTTCATATGGTGATATGAGTAAGATTTTCTAGAAAATGAATGGATGGATAAGATAAATTCAGAATGTTTATCATGGTTCTTCTTCTTTGTACTTTGTAAACACTTTAAGTTTGAAGAGTTTCTTGAAGTGGATCACATTGTACATTGTTTGATTTATTTGCTTAATCCATTCCATAAGTTAATTCCACATACTGACATACTGAAGGTCTTAAGTGTTGTATGTGCGTACAAATGTTTTAAATTACATATTTCTTTAAGATTATATTCCTCCTCAGATTGTAGTTTGCTTTGTGTATAATTTTAGCTGTTTGCAAATTCACTATGTCGTGCAATTTCAGTATTTTCGATTTAATGAATAAAGGGTTTGTATGTTCTCTATAACCAACATAATGTATTATTCTAACTGATCGTTTTTGTAACACCGTTAATGAATGAAGTGTACTTTTGTAGTTATTTCCCCATATTTCTGCACAATAACTCAGATATGGTAACACTAGCGAGCAGTAGAGAATATGAAGTGATTTTTGGTCCAGAACATGTTTTTGCTTTATTCATTATTGACGTGTTTCTTGCTACTTTATGTTGTATATTTTTTACATGAGATTTCCAGTTCAATTTATCATCAATCATTATACCAAGAAATGTGGTTTCATTTACTCTTTCTATCTGTGAACGCTCTCCTAGAACAGTGGTTCTCAACCTTTTTTCAGTGATGTACCCCCTGTGAAAATTGTTTTAATTCAAGTACCCCCTAATCAGAGCAAAGCATTTTTGGTTGAAAAAAAGAGATAAAGAAGTAAAATACAGCACTATGTCATCAGTTTCTGATTTATTAAATTGTATAACAGTGCAAAATATTGCTCATTTGTAGTGGTCTTTCTTGAACTATTTGGAAAAAAAGATAGGTTTTTATTTATATTTATAAAGGATTTTTAAATGTGTTGCTATTTTTAGAATATTTAAAAAAAATATCTCACGTACCTCTTGGCATACCTTCAAATAACCCCAGGGGTACGCGTACCCCCATTTGAGAACCACTCTCCTAGAAGAAAAAAAAAAACATTTGTATGCAGCCTCCGTGCTATTAATTCAACTGCAAAAGCGCACGATTCCGCACGGTCGCCAAGGGAAGGGTGCTACAGTATTTATCTCACTGTTGGAAACGAAATCCCTGCAATCCTTTTTCCAAAAGCGCCAACTCCCCAATTTAATTATGTGGTGTTGTTCTGTAAAAGTAGGCCTCTTACACCTATTGTTTACCTTCTCAATTTATCCTGCTGTCATAACTTCTAAAGGCTTCACTTGTTTAGGGCAGTGTTTTTCAACCACTAGTGTGCCGTGAGCTACAGCCTGGTGTGCCGTGGGAGATTATCTAATTTCACTTATTTGGGTTAAAAATATTTTTTGCAAACCAGTAATTATATTCTGCAAATGATGTGTTGTTGTTGATAGTCGGTGCTGTGTAGAGCTCAACAGAGTAACCGTGTAATACTCTTCCATATCAGTAGGTGGCAACCGGTTGCTAATTGCTTTGTAAGATGTCGGAAACAGCGGGAGGCAAGGTGCAGGTAAAAAGGTATCGAATGCTTAAACCACAAGTAAACAAAAGGTGAGTGCTCCTAAGAAAAGGCATTGAAGCTTAGGGAAGGCTATGCAGAACGAAACTAAAACTGAACTAGCTACAAAGTAAACAAAAACAGAATGCTGGACGACAGCAAAGACTTACTGTGGAGCAAAAACGGCGTCTACAAAGTACATCCGAACATGACATGACAATCAACAATGTCCCCACAAAGAAGGATAAAAACAACTGGAATAATCTTGATTGCTAAAACAAAGTAGATGCGGGAAATATCACCCAAAGGAAGACATGAAACTGCTACAGGAAAATGCCAAAAAAAGAGAAAAAGCCACCAAAATAGGAGCGCAAGACAAGAACTAAAACACTACACACAGGAAAACAGCAAAAAAACTCAAAATAAGTCAGGGGGTTATGTGACAGGTCATGACAGTACACCTACTTTGAGACAAGAGCTATATTGATGCATGCTTGGTTATGGTTTAAAGTCATATCCAACAATTGCGACAACGACTTTTTACTGGCAACTGAGTTTCGTTTTTTAATGATTTCTGCTGGTGGTGTGCCTCCGGATTTTTCCAACGCAAAAAAAGTGCCTCGGCTCAAAAAAGGTTGAAAAACACTGGTTTAGGGCACATCCACTCGCATCTCCGGGGAGCCCGTACACAAGTTGAGTCTGACCTTACAGAAGTTTGTGTTGTTCCCGAGTGCGCACACCGACTCACAAGACATCACACACACCGTGACATACACACATGCAGCCACGTCGGCTATCCAGCACGGTGAAGAGTAATTAGTCAGTGCCCCCAGGACTCTGACGGGATCTGTGTGACAAGAGGAAAGGGCAGGGTGACATTTTTGGTCGGCGACGGGCTGCAGTAATCATGCAGCATACTTCAAAAATATTACCGGAGGGGTTTGGAGTTCAATTCCTGCAGCTCGTTTTCGCTGATGGAGCCTTCAACCTTTTTAGACAACGCCGTTGCTCTCTGATGACACGCTGTTATAAAAAGAGATAGTGGTCCTTTGAGACGCCGGCGCTCCTCGTCTTTGTTTAGACTTTTAACGGCCTTGGGAGGCTTGAATACTTACAAGCGCGGCGTACGAATGATACATCCGCCACTTGAACGCGCGGAAAGCTGGTGAGTTCTCGCCACGGGACGCGTCGGAGTTTTAGAAGCGATTGTATCTGGGAGTGATGTTGAAGATGAAGCCTCTATATTAGTCTGCGGGAATGACGAGAGAAGGCGAGACTGGGAAGAAAGGCAGAGTAAGAGCGAGGCAGACAATGATATCTAAGGCGGCAGATGGTAACGACCTATAAAAAGAGCATGCAGCAGTCTCTTAATCTTATCTTTATTTTTCTCAGTAAATAAACTGAACTGTAATGGCAGTCGTTAGCTGGATTTACTGTGCCATGTAAAATAACTCCGTGTCTCCGTCGAATCAAACACACCCTTTAAAAACTAATGAGTGGCGTGTCCTGATGGCTCTGTTTGGATTTATTCCCCAAACAACATGATGGATGGGCCGAGATCATGACTAACTGGCCGCCCACAAGCTCTCCAATGCCATGACCTCATCATTGGCAAACTGGCAGGGTCTCAACCTTCAGTCGTGTTATTATGTCCGCGTGGCCATGGTCATCTCACCACTGATGGCTACTTCTATAAATGCTATTGGTTGTCTCTTTTCTACTGATACTCACGCTATTTATCCCCATACATCATTGGGTTACCGACGAGTTCCGTTCCTAGACTGTGATGAAAAAATCGAGTGTTTGTGTAATTCAGAAATCAACGTTTCGGTCACTCACACTCCACACGATAACATGTAGGACTAATAAAACACTTCAATAAAAATAATAAATACCAAAACCAGAAGTACTTTATTAATCCCCGAAGGGGAAATTAAGATTTTCAGCACAATCCCATTCAAGAGCAGACAAACATTACGGGGAGACACAACCGGATCGCTGACGGGTCTGCCAACTTCCGGCACCCCTTACAAAAAAGGTGAGAAACAGCTGAACGCTGGGGGAATTCAGTCTAAGCCTGGGCGCCTGGACAGGGGGTCCAGACTGAGGCCAAAGAAGAAAAAAAAACTTATAGCCATAGCACACATAAACATGTGTGTAAGAGGGAAACATCAAAGAACACAAGGGACATTAAAGACATTAAAAGAGCATTGATTGATTGATTTAAACATGTATTAGTCGATTGCACAGTACAGTACATATTCTGTACAATTGACCTCTAAATGGTAACACCCGAATAAGTTTTTCAACTTGTTTAAGTCGGGGTCCACGTTAATCAATTCATGGTATAAATATATACTATCGGCATAATACAGTCATCATACAAGTTGATCATCAGAGTATATACATTGAATTATTTACAATCCAGGGGGTGAGATGTGGAGGGGGTTGGGGCAGAGCTGATGCAACTAGCTGCCACTCCAGCAGTGCCATTTCTACATACAGCTACAAAAGTAAAACAACAAAAAAACAAATCAACCAATAATATACATTTTGCACACACGACTGCACCACACTGCAAAAAGTCAGTGTTGAAAAACAAGGGAAAAAAATACAAAAATTAGGGGTGTTTTATTTGAACTAAGCAAAATTATCTGCCAATAGAACAAGAACATCAAGACTTTCCAAAACAAGTAAAATTAGCTAACCTCAATCAACCAAAAAATACCTTAAAATAAGTATATTCTCACTAATAACAAGTGCACTTTTCTTGGTAGAAAAAAAAAGAAGACCTTTTTGCTCAATATGTTGAAAAATATTTGTAAATTAAGTAAACGCTAGTGCCATTATCTTGACATAATGATATAATGATTGAAACCAGCAAACTTATACTAAAACAAATGTATTGTTCTTAATGGAAAGGCAACAAATATGGTCTAAAAATGCATTTTTCTATCGACAACATGACATCATCGCGCCAAGTGTGTGCTCTTTCAGTCAATTAGTGCGCATATATACAGCCCGACCCCCATTGTAATTTTGAAGAATTTACCTAAATGGGCATGAACTATTTCTGTTCAAAATTGTTAGAAATGTCACACGTTAAATGTTTAAATATTAACTGTCCGTTTACTGTACTGTGCCAACTGTACTACTATATGAGTATGTCTTTTTTCTCTTGTTTCATTGAAAATAAAACAGCAAAGTCCATTTGGCTGTCATCTGTTTTAATTATGAGACACAATTGTGTCAAAGTCATGAATTTTTATTTCATGCTTGAAAAAGCAGTTTTATACTTGCGAGTGTTGATGACACAGCTTTGCAACAGTTGATATTCTAGTTTCAAGCATGTTTTACTCAATATAGGTCATAAAGTCTCAGCAACAAGCTGTCATATCTTACTGATATCATTTGGGACCAAAACACTTAAAACTAGTAAACACTCACAAGAATTATCTTATCAGATGGAAAATAAGCAAATATCACCCTTATTTGAGATATTTAATAGTACTTAGGTTTCAGTTTTTGCAGTTCTTGCAATGCCCCTTCAAGTGTGCAAGCCAACCACAGATACGGTTTCATTTAATACTTGTATTTAATCTTTTTAATCCTATATTCATATATTACTTCATGTTTTCTGTGTACAATTTAAGTGACTCATTAAGCCGAAGTTAGAAGTTCAGACTTATATGGTTGTCAAAGAAACGACTCTCATACGTAGACTTATTGTCATTATGGCATTAATGATGGCTAAATATTTCCGCGCATTTCATGTGCCTTTTTAGTGACTTCTGGGATCCCTACACTCTGCCGCCTCGCTTGTTTACACAAAATGTATGACTGCTTGTAAACATGGCCGTATTTGTACAGCTTTTCAATGGCGTGCCAGTACCGCCGTCGCTCAGAATGCAGCGTTCCGCAGCCGAAGGCCGTCCTAGTAGCTCAGGGCGTAGCAGTCAGTGACAAAAAGAGCAGCAAGGGTTAACGGTAACGCTGCGGGGCTTTTCTTTTAGGTGCTCTTATCTGAGGACTTTGGGACAATAATACAATCTTGGCTCCCTTCTGCACAGGACACCAGACATCCTGTCAGTTACATAAGATTTGTAGGCTGCAGGTGTGCGTATACTGTAAAGTGCATTCAATTGTACCCCCTTTTCTAGCAGCGGGGAGGCGAATTGGTTGTGGATGAGGAAATGTTCCAGAAAACGTATTGAAAGCGTCCCTAAGCCCCCTTGAATGGTTGGTGCCTGCCACATCATTTCCAGTGCACCCGGAAAGTATTCACAGCGCTTCACTTTTTCCACTTTTTGTTATGTTACAACCTCATTCTTACAAACCCCGTTTCCATATGAGTTGGGAAATTGTGTAAATTGTAAATATAAACGGAATACAATGATTTGCAAATCCTTTTCAACCCATATTCAATTGAATGCACTACAAAGACAAGATATTTGATGTTCAAATTAATAAACTTTATTTATTTTTTGCAAATAATAATTAACTTAGAATTTCATGGCTGCAACACGTGCCAAAGTAGTTGGGAAAGGGCATGTTCACCACTGTGTTACATGGCCTTTCCTTTTAACAACACTCAGTAAAGGTTTGGGAACTGAGGAGACACATTTTTGAAGCTTTTCAGGTGGAATTATTTCCCATTCTTGCTTGATGTACAGCTTAAGTTGTTCAACAGTCCGGGGGTCTCCGTTGTGGTATGTTGCGCTTCATATTATGCCACACATTTTCAATGGGAGACAGGTCTGGACTACAGGCAGGCCAGTCTAGTACCCGCACTCTTTTACTACAAAGCCACACTGTTGTAACACGTGGCTTGGCATTGTCTTGCTGAAATAAGCAGGGGCGTCCATGAAAATGTTGCTTGGATGGCAACATATGTTGCTCCAAAACCTGTATGTACCTTTCAGCATTAATGGTGCCTTCACAGATGTGTAAGTTACCCATGTCTTGGGCACTATTACACCCCCATACCATCACAGATGCTGGCTTTGGAACTCTGGGCCTATACAATCTGGATGGTTCTTTTCCTCTTTGGTCCGGAGGACACAACATCCACAGTTTCCAAAAACAATTTGAAATGTGGACTCGTCAGACCACAGAACACTTTTCCACTTTGCATCAGTCCATCTTAGATGAGCTCAGGCCCAGCGAAGCCGGCGGCGTTTCTGGGTGTTGTTGATAAATGGCTTTCACTTGCATAGTAGAGTTTTAAGTTGCACTTACAGATGTAGCGACGAACTGTAGTTACTGAAAGTGGTTTTCTGAAGTGTTCCTGAGCCCATGTGGTGAAAGCGTTTAAACACTGATGTCGGTTTTTGATGCAGTACCGCCTGAGGGATCCAAGGTCACGGGCATTCAATGTTACGTGCAGTGATTTCTCCAGATTCTCTGAACCTATTGGTGATATTACAGACCTTAGATGGTGAAATTCCTAAATTCCTTTCAATAACTCGTTGAGAAATGTTGTTCTTAAACTGTTCGACAATTTGCTCACGCATTTGTTCACGAAGTGGTGAGCCTCGCCCCATCCTTGTTTGTGAATGACTGAGCATTTTATTGAAGCATATACCCAATCATGGCACCCACCTGTTCCAAATTAGCTTGTTCAATTGTGGGACTTTTCCAAATAAGTGTTTTTCTGAGTCTTTTTGTGCCACTTGTGCCAGCTTTTTTGAAACATGTTGCAGGCATCAAATTCCAAATGAGCTAATATTTGCAAAAAATAAAGTTTTCCAGTTTGAACGTTAAGTATCTTGTCTTTGCAGTCTATTCAATTGAATATAGGTTGAAAAGTATTTTCAAATAATTGTATTGTTTTTATTTATGATTTACACAACATGCCAACTTCACTGGTTTTGGGGTTTGTATGTATACATGTATGTATGTATGTATATATATATATATATATATATATATATATATATATATATATATATATATATATATATACATATATATATATATATATATACATATATATATATATATATATATATATATACATATATATATATATATATATATATATATATATACATATATATATATATACATATATATATATATATACATATATATATATATATATATATATATATATATATGTATATATATATATGTATATATATATGTATATATATATATATATGTATATATATATATGTGTATATATATATGTATATATATATGTATATATATATATATATATATATATATATATATATACATATATATATATATGTATATATATGTATATATATATATGTATATGTATATATATATATATATATATGTATATATATGTATGTGTATGTATATATATTTTTTCCCCCACACACATATATTTTTCCCACACATACATATATATATATATATATATATATATATATATATATATATATATATATATATATATATATATATATATATATATATATATATATGTATCTAGAGAGCGAGATATATCTATACATAGATACTTAAACAATAGTTTTTTGTAAATAGATGTTTAATAAAAATACAAGCATGTTTATCGCATGTATATTCCATCCTTTTTTGAAGGCAAAAATATAAGTTGAAAGTGAATGAAAGTGGTTGTTTTTTAGCTTCTTATTCGTCAAGCTTCTATACTTTTTTTTGTATACCTTTTACAATGAATACATTGGCGTGAACTCCGCAGCTCTGATAGTCTTGTTAGCACAGGCAAGGTGGAGCAGCACTTTTATTGTGAATACACAAACTGTTCCGTCGCTCTTTATTCACGCTTCTGACAGCAGGTGTTTGGCGAGAGAGAGTGTTGAAATAAAGTGTTTCTGGCGTTCCTGCTGGTCGTTTTTTTTAAAGTATTTATTTATTTGATATGGACATAAAAATTACATAGGACTTAACAGATGCACTGCCTTAAATTTGTATAGAAAGACAATGGTAATTTTCAGCACCTGCTCACAGTAGGCTTTGAGGATACAGAATATATGTTACGAAATATACAATGAATCAAATTTACAATGAATTAAATTTACAATTCATCAACGATGTGTACAGCTTTAGCTCTGATTTCAGCCACAGTTTCAGACATGTGGTGAAGTTGTTTAAGTCAGTTTGCAGTTTTATTCAGTGGGAAGAGTGTTCCACAGTCTGGTTCCGCTAGAGAAAAAGGTGGTTCGTCCAAAAGATGTTCTGAACTTACAAACCACACAGTGTCCCCACTGGCTGAGGGTCTGGTGCTGGGTCTGCGAGAACCTTGACGTCTGACAGCCTTAGTAGAGACCAACATGATTGGACATTTTAAAAAACAATTTTAGTGTGCTAACATGTTCAAATGTAAAAAAAACAACCTTGTGTTTCTTCATAATGATGCCACCTCACAGGTTTACTGTCAAATACCTTGATGACCTGGTTGTACAGGGCTATGACTGGCTTCAGGGCTGTGGGTGAAGTTAGACAAGACCTGGGCAAATTAAGTTTTTCAATCTGGCCCGCCGGACATTTCCAAATATTTTTTTTAGATCTTTAAGATGGAAACTGTAGCTGCCATTATGATGTGCGGTGATGTTTTTCAAATGACCGTAAGTCTTGAACTATACAAAGTATTGCAATGGTTGGAATCTGCGCTTTTGCATGATATACTAGTTACTATGGTCATCTAATTAGTTACTATGGTAATGTAAGTCACAGCAGCTCAGACGAGGCACCAAGCAGTGTGGGTGGGGAGTGTTTCCAGAGCCTGAAATGCGGGTGTCGGGGACAGACGCGGAAGGAGATTTTTACAACAAAGTTCTAAAGCTTAGTGATGTATCAGATGTATCAGATTGTAGTTTTTTTACCTATTACCTATTACATATTTCGCTGTGTTTGTTGCGTTTCGCTTGATTGTAAAATATGTCGATCGAGAGGGGGTGTGACGTTCATATGTTGTCAATATTCAGTGTTTTATCGTTCATAGTTAATACTGTAAACCCCACATTCTTTATTTTCATGTAAATTCTGGGTGTCTCATTCAGTAAAAAAAAAAATAATTTCCATTCCGTTTTTTAAGGCGGTCTGTCATAACGTTTTTAGCATTCAATCAGACATTATTTGTATTAGTGTTCTAAAAATAGGACCCAAGCACACATACAGTACAGCAGATTTTCACAACTTACAAATATGTCTGTGTGTGTATATATGCATACATATGTGTGTGTATATGTATATATGTATACATAGATAGATAGATATACCAGACCCAAGACACATTTTTTTCTCTAAATAATTGCTCAGGCCGGAGTTAGACAATAGGTGAAATGAGACCATATAATTGTGTGTAAATACAATAGAGCAACAGTTTTCTTCTAATGAAAAGAAAGCAGTTTACATTTGACTTGACCTTTTTGTACACACTTTTTACCTGGCTTTGGAACTTTAGATTATTGTCAGGAATTATTCCCAAGTACTTTGTCTCTTGAACTTCTTGGATACTTTCATTATAATAATAATAATAATAATAATAATACCTGGGATTTATATAGCGCTTTTCTAAGTACCCAAAGTCGCTTTACATGTTAAAATTATCCATATATACCTTACATAAACTGTTTGAAGGTTGTGCTTTAATTAGAAACACATTGAAATTGTTTTCTTAACATTCAGTGTTAAGATTTTTGAAGCCAGGTTGAAATGTTGACTAGAGATTTTGTCAACTGCTATACCCAGCCAGACTGGAATTCTTTTCAGGCACATGAATAACTGTGTTGTCTCCATAGAGCTGGCAGTTGACACCCTGGCAACAGTTTGAAAGGTCATTTATGTACATGGCAAACAACAATGGCCCTAATACGGAGCTTTGTGGCACTCCCATGTCATAAAAGCGAAGACTACATTTAATGCCATTGCCCTTAACACATTCCTGCCTGTCCTCGATATGTTTTGAACCATTCTTGTGCTTGAGCTGGTATTTTGAAATGTTGGAGTTATTTATTTATTTTTTTAACAAAACACTGAGGCCCACAGTATTCAAGTCCTTTTTGTCACAACTTGACCTTTGTCTTGACAGCTCTTAACTTGTCAGAGCAAGTAACAGTTAGCTGTTTCTGTGCTGTACTTTTACCTGAACCCAAAATGTTGGGTATGGAGCAGTGGGTTTGACTCCAGGTCGGGGTTCTGCAACCTGCAGCTCTAGAGTCTTTAGCGCCGCCCTAGTGGCTCCCTGGAGCTTTTTCAAAAATGTATGAAAATAGAAAAAGATGGGGGGGAAAAATATATTTTTGTTTTAATAGGGTTCCTGTATGAGGACAACAAGACACAAACCTCCCTAATTGTTAGAAATTCCACTGTTTATACTAAACATGATTCTCTGATGAGAGTATTTGGCGAGCGCCGTTTTGTCCTACTAATTTTGGTGGTCCTTGAACTCACTGTAGTTTGTTTACATGTATAACTTTCTTCAACGATGCCAGAGAAAGACGTGTTTTATGCCACTCCTTCTTTGTCTCATTTTGTCCACCAAATGTTTTATGCTGTGTGTCAGTGCACTAAGGTGCACTTTGTTGATGTTATTGACTTGTTGGGGTGCTTATGAGGCATACAGGTATTTGGTCAATCCATGACTGCAAGATAATCGATGCTAACATGCTATTTAGGCTAGCTGTATATACATATTGCATCATTATGCCTCGTTTGTACGTATATTTGAGCACATTTAATTGCCTATGTCCTCTGTGTATTTAATTTATATTTGCATGTCTCATGACACATTATCTGTATGTCATATTGGCTGCATTTGACCACAGCAAACATCACCCAGCTTGCATAGATCGCTATAAATCCATTCGAAGAAGACAGCCCGCCATTTCCTTTAACTTGGACACACACATCTATACCTTTGGCCATTCTAAGACAGTCATTTCCAGGAATTATCTCACCTTCTGAGAAGCCTACGTTTTACTAATGGTTTATAATGTTGTGAAAATGTGTAGAATAAATATTAAATGTTTCAACATTTCTGTCAACAAAATTTGTGTCAGCCTGCGACACATAGTCATTTTGATAGTAGGCTAATATAGCTAATATAGACATTAACATGTGTTGCCTTCATTATAACACATATAGAAGGCTTTGAATTTGTTGCGGCTCCAGACAGACTTTTTTTTAAAATTGTTGGTCTAATATGGCTTTTTCAACATTTTGGGTAGCCAACCCCTGCCCCAAGTGTTCTATTAGTTGTTATTTTCCTTCACACTGAGATCGCAGCAGCCAGCGGTTGCCGTGGATGTCAATGAAGTGACAAAAGTAACGTTGTAGTCGAGATTGACGAGCGGTAATTTTTGGTCTATTTTTTTTTTTTTTTATGCATGGGGATCGACATAGTGGCCCTCCGCAATCAACCGGTGGCTCGCAATCGACCGAATGGGCACCCTTGCTTTCAACCGTAATAAAAACAGAAAAAACTGCATTTGCACTCGTGTACATGGCATGATCTTTCACATTTTATGTGTACTGTATTTTCGGACTATAAGGCGCACTTAAAATCCTTTCATTTTCTGAAAAATCGACAGTGCGCCTTATAACCCGGTGCACCTAATTTACGGAATAATTCTAGTTGTGCTTACCGACCTCGAAGCAATTTTATTTGGTACTTGGTGTAATGATAAGTGTGACCAGATGACGGTAGTCACACATAAGAAATATGTGTAGACTGCAATATGACGCCAGTAAACAACACCAAAACTTTAAATGGTCCAGTGAAAATAAAGAACATTACACATGGCACTCAAAAATCTGTCAAAATGTCCACATAGTGGCCTAGAGGTTAGAGTGTCCGTCCTGAGATCGGTAGGTTGTGAGTTCAAAGCCTGGCCGAGTCATACCAAAGACTATAAAAATGGGACCCATTACCTCCCTGCTTGGCACTCAGCACCAAGGGTTGGAATTGGGGGTTTAATCACCAAAAAATATTCCTGGGTGCAGCCACTGCTTCTGCTCACTGCTCCTCTCACCTCCCAGGGGGTGAACAAGGGGATGGGTCAATGCATAGGACACATTTCACCACACCTACATTGGTACTTTAACTTAACACCCATTAGCAGACATATTATCTGGCGTTTTGTTTCGCAATATTATGCAAAACCAACTTTTCTTACCTTCTGGTACCTGCTGATCTGTATTTGAGATCTGGATACGTCCTGAAAAGTTGTGCACATCCGCCATTGTAGTCTGTGCCGATACCGTAGTCGATAAGCTTTTTCGTTTTCTCTATCTTCTTGTTATCGAACATTCACCCTCTGTTGTAGCCATTTCTAATATAAAGTAGCATAAAGTTCTAACTTATATCTCGCTATGGAAGCGCTAAAAACTACCGGTGTGGTGAGTTTACATTATTCACCCAAGGAACTTTAGTTATTAGAGTTCCGGTCTGACATTTTTTCACGGGACACATTTCTGGCGTTGATGTTGCACTAGTGAGCCACGGATGAGGAGATGCTGCTCCATTATTGATTTAAGTAAAGTCTGAATGTCATTTAAACAGTTAGCTCCATCTTTTGACACTTCTTCCACCCCCGTCCTTGCACGCTACACCGCTACAACAAAGATGACGAAAAAAAGACGTAAATAAGACCGCCCACAAAACGGCGCATCCTGAAGCGACTGTCCGAAAGCGGCTTGAAGATGATCTGTAAAACATAATCTTTGCAACATTTTGACCAAAGAACCACCATTCATCATCATCGGAGGTCACTCGAACGAGTATGACGATCCTCCTGGTAGGGGTGTATCCCTTTATGGAGTATGCCTGTGCGTGACTTTGTTTTACGTGGGGAGACTGGTGCACAGACAGTCACCACAGAGTCGGGTCAGGCTCCAGTGGCATGGAGTCCAAGACGACTGGGGACCCTTTTCTGCTGCAGCCTTCTTCCGCCATCGCAGCCGTTGTGGTAGTTCTTAAATCTACCGTCTTCCGACTGCTCCGCCGTTGAGGTCTTCACCGTATCCCTGGCTAGGGGGCAGTCAAGTACTAGGCCTTTGCCAAGGGCCACCTGGAGTAACAGTAGTAAAGGGGTTAACCTCCTAGTGCCCCAAGACCCCATAGAGGAGCCTCCACTGCCGGATGCACTTTAACGTCATGCCCAGGACACCATTACATATTATGTAGACCACAAGGAAGTGTTTTCAATGTACAACAAATCATAATATGACTCCTTTAATGCACCTTATAATCCGGTGCGCCTTTTGTTTAAAAAAAGACCTGAATAGACCCGCTCATCGGCAATGCCTAATAATCCGGTGTGCCCTATGGTCCAGAAAATATGGTAAATTCCTGAGTGTGTCCTTTTTTTGAGCACTTTCAAGTGAATGCAGACTCGGCCTACACATCAGTTGTGAGCATGCAGTGCTGGTTTTTTGCAGCTTGCTCATTGAACTTCCCTGCATCCCATCTTGCTTACAGTAGCATATGCCAAGTCTCCTCTTCTGTTTGAAAAGCACTCAATATGCCGTGAACTCACTCCCGGGGGGAAAACTCCACATTTTTTCCTCTCTTGTGTGCAACTGCCAGTCAGAAACACAAAAGAAGTTAAACTGTCATTGTGTCGCCTCGGGATGTTTTGTTTTTTTCCCGCAGGAAACTGACAGACTTCTTGCTGGGTTTTTTTTTTTGCTTCTTGACTGCTGACTGTAGATGTACTGTACATAGTGTGTGTTCGAAAATTGTTTATATACGGCTTATTTATGCCTGCCTTTCCCCAACTTGTCAGAGTAAAATATACAGTAAGGACTTTTATTGGTTGTCAAACAGGCACATACACTATATTGCCAAAAGTATATGGCCACCCATCCAAATGATCAGAATCAGGTGTCCTAATCACTTACAGGTGTATAAAATCAAGCACTTAGGCATGGAGACTTTTTGTTCAAACATTTGTGAAACGATGGGCCGCTCTTAGGAGCTTAGTGATTTCCAGCGTGGAACCGTCATAGGATGCCACCTGTGCAACTGTAGTAGAATTTCTGACCTTTGAGCTATATTTTGTGTCTGTCAAGAATGTCTGCTCGTTTCATTTATTTTCTATTCTATACCATTGAAGGACCAGATGTAGGACAAAGAATATGGAGTCGCTCTGACCATTCTACAAAATGTTTTGATTGTCTAAGCATGATTAAGGGATTCAAGGATGTTGCAAAACAAACAGGTCGAAAACATCAGGACCTTGGGGCATGGGGAAACATATAGAATGGTCAAGTTACAAGGGCTGAGGGAGATTGCTTGGATGTTGTGTCCTCCGGAGGACGTTTGTTTGTCTGCATGGGCAGCTCAATCCAACTTTGCACTTTTGACTATGGGTAAATAAACTTTTTGTACTAAACTCACTTTTGTTGCTGTTTAAGCTTCGGACAATCCACTACACAACAAATGTTTTTCAGGAGTTGGGCTTAGCCCCTTAGTTCCAGTGAAAGAAACTTTGAATGCTCCAGGATATTCCATGCTCCCAACCTTGTGGGAACAGTTTTTGAGCGCGCCCCTTTCTCTTCCAACATGACTGTGCACAAAGGAAGGTCCAGAAAGACATGGATGACAGATTCTGGTGTGGATGAACTTGACTGGCCTGCACAGAGTCCTGACCTGAACACATTTGGGCTGAATCAGAACAGAGACTGAGAGCCAGGTCTTCTCGACCAACATCAGTGTGTGACCTCACCAATGCGCTTTTGGAAGAATGGTTGAAAATTCCTATATGCACACTCTGCGACCTTGTGGACAGCCTTCCCAGAAGAGTTGAAGCTGTAATAGCTGCAAAAGGTGGACCCACATCATATTGAACCCTATGGGTTAGGAATGGGATGGCACTTCAAGTTCATATGTGAGTCAAGGCAAGTGGCCAAATACTTTTGGCAATATAGTGTAGTTTCTTTTCAAATCTTGTTTTGTAAATTATTAAGATTTCAAGATCAAAATGCTTCGGAATAACATGAAATATGTACCGTATTTTTCGGAGTATAAGTCGCTCCGGAGTATAAGTTGCACCGGCCGAAAATGCATAATAAAGAAGGAAAAAAACACAGTATATAAGTCGCACTGGAGTATAAGTCGCAATTTTTGGGGAAATGTATTTGATAAAACCCAACACCAAGATAGACATAAATAATATGATTTGCTATTATACGGTAATGTGTTAATAATTTCACACATAAGTCGCTCCTGAGTATAAGTCGCACCAAACTATGAAAAAAACTGCGAATTATAGTCCGAAAAATACGGTACACAAAAATGACAAAAAAACCCCTCAAGAATGCAGTTTCTTAAAGACGGGGGCTTCAAACTGTCACAACGTGTCCCTGAAGATGTTAGCTTCCATCTGCTGTTGCCCTTTGTACTAAGCACTTTGGTGTTTGTCATTTGATTTGTGCAAACTGAGGGTTTAACAATAGAAGATGCATATGTTTTACAAGTTGCAGGGATTTTAATGTGCATGGGGCCGAGCGCAAATTAGATCAGAACCAAACCGCGAACAAAAGCACATGACTGACAACAGCTGCCTGTTTTGCATTTTGCTAAGAGAGACAAAGTAGCACACCAGCACACTAAACAACGTGTATGATGTTTTTTACACAATTACACCAAAATTAATGAGTTGGCTTAATAATCTGGGGCAGCGGTGTCCAATTTTTTAAAATGTTTTATTTGTATTTGTATTTATTTATTTGACAGAGACAATACAATGAAACATTTCTACCCATAGGTAACCGATGTCAAAGTACATAAGGCTTCTAGCCACAGGCTAATTTGCAACCCTCGTCCCTGGTTAGGCTTTTAAAGAAACGTTGAGAAAAGTGAAAATAACATACACAAAGATTAAGACAAGTACAGAATAAAAATACATTTAAAAAACAATTGGCCCCATGTGTCCATACTACACCCAGATCTAGTGCTCACACTACTGATTTTCCTTCAAAATTGCAGCCTGCTGTTATTTTTTTATTGAATGAAATACAGCAAACACATGCCAGATTAGAACATTGCACACAAAAAACAACCAAAACCTGAAAACCATTTTGAGTTTATTAGGGCAACAAGACACAAACCTCCCTAATTGTTAGAAATCCCACTGTTTATATTAAACATGATTCTCTGATGAGATTATTTGGCGAGTGCAGTTTTGTCCTACTAATTTTGGCTGTCCTTGAACTCACCGTACTTTGTTTACATGTATAACTTTCTTCAATGATGCCAGAGAAAGACGTTTATTGATTGATTGAAACTTTTATTAGTAGATTGCACAGTACAGTACATATTCCGCACAATTGACCACTAAATGGTAACACCCGAATACGTTTTTCAACTTGTTTAAGTCGGGGTCCACGTAAATCAATTCATGGTATAAATATATACTATCAGCATAATACAGTCATCACACAAGTTAATCATCAGAGTAGCCTATATACATTGAATTATTTACATTATTTACAATGTGTTTTTTGAAATTCCTTCTTTGTCTCATTTTGTCCACCAAACATTTTATGCTGTGCGTGAATGCACAAATTGCACTTTGTTGATGTTATTGACTTGTTGGAGTGCTTATCAGGCATATTTGGTCAATCCATGACTGCAAGCTAATCGATCGAACATGCTATTTAGGCTAGATGTATGTACATATTGCATCATTATGCCTCGTTTGTAGGTATATTTGAGCACATTTAATTTTTACTTATGTCCTCTGTGTATTTAATTTATATTTAAATGTCTCATGACACATTATCTGTATGTAATATTGGCTGCATTTGTGTGCCATTAGAGACCACAGCAAACATTACCCAGCTTGCATAGATTGTTATAAATCCATTCGAAGAAGGCAGCCCGCCATTTCCTTTAACTTGGACACACACATCTATACTTTTGGCCATTCTAAGACAGTCATTTTGAGAAACGTTGAGAAAAGTGAAAAGCACACACAAAAAGATTAAGACAAGTACAAAATAAAATATCCATTAAAAATAATTGTCCCCATGTGTCCATACTACACCCAGTTCTAGTGCTCACACTTCTGATTTTCCTTCAAAATTTGCCGCCTGCTGCTATTTTTTTATTGAATGAAATACAGTAAACACATGCCAGATTAGAACATTACACACAAAAAACAACCAAAACCTGAAAACCATTTTGACGGTTTTTCACGAGACACATTTCCGGCATTGATGTTGCATTATTGAGCCACGGATGAGGAGATGCTGCTCCGTTACTGATTGAAGTAAAGTCGGAATGTCATTAAAACAGTTAGCTCCATCTTTTGACACTTCTTCCACTCCCGTCCTCGCACGCTACCCCGCTACAACAAAGATGACGGGGAGAAAACACCCACAAAACGGCGCATCCTGAAGAGAAGCTCCTTGAAGATGATCTGTAAAACATAATCTATGCAACACTTTCATCAAAGAACCACCATTACATGTTATGTAGACCACAAGATAGTGTGTTAAATTTAGATAAAAATCATAATATGACCCCTTTAATGCACCTTATAATCCGGTGTGCCTTTTGTATGAAAATAAACCTGAATAGACCCGTTCATCTGCAGTGCGCATTTTAATCCGGTGCACCATATGGTCCGGTAAGCATTTTCAAGCATACAAAATGCTACATGAAGTAAAAATACAGTAGTATTAGCCACTAAATAAGACCAAACCAACGATACTGCGCTGTTCAGTCTTGTGGCCAATGATTGGCTCAGCCTCAGGCAGCATTACTATATTCCATTAAACGAGTATAAAGGTGAATATATGGGTATTAATTTCATGTCTAGAGGACTCTCATAATGTTCAGAACCATATTTACACATGCATCCACATGTGTTGTTGTTGACTTTCAAATACCTTGCACGCATGTGTAAACGGTGTGCGCACCCAAGTGCATACAGATTAGCGCACAGGGTACATTTATTTACTTCCCGGCCGCAGCTTGCGTCAAACTGCATGCAGGTGTTCTCAGCTGGCATCATTTGTACTCACACGCTCATGCCCACAGACACACACCATTACTTGAACAAAGAGGACAAGCCTCCCTCCCCCATAACAAGTCTGTACACACTACGGCTGTTTGTTTCCGTGGCCAAGAAAGGTCAAGGTAAAACATAATAGTATTTTTATCAGCCCTATTATTCCATTCATTCCATTCACTTTAACACATAGTGTGTTTGATGATATTTGAAGCGTTATAGTTGTAAAATTGGTGATTTATACACTCCATAGTATAGTTATATTCCTCTAATGACACGGTACTGTCATCTAGAAAGAAATCTACAAAACACAAACATAAAATGAATCAACCTTGGTAAGTTTTGGCCATGTATGTTGCAATATATATCACAGCCTCTTGCGATAACAATATACTGTATATCACAATATATTCTTTAGCATATAAATGATGATAGAACAGGTACCTGGCTGCTCCTTTCCTGGCTACTGACGTATGGTCGTAGAATACTGTCATAATAATTTCACTTACTGTAGGATAAAAAAAGAAAAAAAAAATCCAGCAGTAGGATCATTTGAACCCTTTAATGCAGGGATCCCCAAACTTTTTGACTCAGGGGCTGCTGGGCTATATATATATATATATATATATATATATATATATATATATATATATATATATATATATATATATATATATATATATATATATATATATATATATATATATATATATATATATATATATATATATATATATATATATATATATATATATATATATATATATATATATATATATATATAAGAGGTTTTTTGGGTTGGTGCACTAATTGTAAGTGTATCTTGTGTTTTTTATATTGATTTAATAAAAATTTTAAAAAATTAAGAAATTAAAAACGATACCAAGAATAAAAAAAAAACGATTCCGATATTATCGGACATCTCTAGTATTAACAGCACAGAAAATAAACTGTTTAAGTAGTACAGAATTACATAACATAAATAAAATAGAAAAAATATTATTTCTTCGTAAAAATAAATAACATAGCTGTGCAAATAATACAAAATGTATCAAACTCTGATAAAAAAAAAATACATTTGCAGGCAGGCACTTTTTAATTCCCTACCTGGTTCGATGACCCGCCCTATCTTGCCTAATCTCAACCAATCGTGACTCATCATTGTAAACAACCAACCAATCATGGATGTTCTTATAGTGCACGCATGTTTTGGGAGGGCTTTAGTAGCCTATCGAGGGGGAGCAGGGGAGAACAAGGAACACAACAAATAAGTGGCGTTTGGTCATTTTAACGTGAAATAAATTATATCAATATTACGATATTTTCTTGAATCATATCTTGTTTAAAAATATATCGGTATATCTTACAAACTCGATATATCCGCCCTATGTGGACCATTGGCACATTTTCATTTGCATTGGTAAAAAGATCGGGCCCCCCTGGCATTGATGGTCTGTTTTAATGTTTTAATGTCCTGAACAATTTACAAAACACCATCATTTTAAGTTCATACTCATTTCCCATCCGGCAACCCTGTTCAGTTGTTTTGTGTACATTACCTTACATCTACACTTTTGTTAAAGTGTATGAAGCAACTATTATGTTATTTTAAAATCTGGTTAGCGTGGCTCCTTGTCTCCTCCTGTTCTTTTGCTATTCTTCCAGTCGTCCACTGTTAATGATACATGAAAAAAAATGAAGTTAAAATATTTGAAATGGCTTCGCACTGTGGATAACAGACTTTAGCCGCACTCGATAGCACTCACTCTGGACACTACAAAACCCAAAACCAGTGAAGTTGGCACGTTGTGTAAATGGTAAATAAAAACAGAATACAATGATTTGCAAATCCTTTTCAACCTATATTTAATTGAATAGACTGCAAAGACAAGATATTTAATGTTCAAACTTTTTTGCAAATAATAATTTACTTAGAATTTATGGCAGAAACACATTGCAAAAAAGTTACCTCTGTGTTACATGGCCTTTCCTTTTAACAACACTTAGTAAACGTTTGGGAACTGAGGAGACCAATTTTTGAAGCTTTTCAGGTGAAATTATTTCCCATTCTTGCTTGATGTACAGCTTAAGTTGTTCAACAGTCCGGGGTCTCCGTTGTGGTATTTTAGGCTTCATATTGCGCCACACATTTTCCATGGGAGACAGGTCTGGACTACAGGCAGGCCAGTCTAGTACTCACACTCTTTTACTACGAAGCCACGTTGTTGTAACACGTGAATTGGCATTGTCTTGCTGAAATAAGCAGGGGCGTCCATGATAATGTTGCTTGGATGGCAACATATGTTGCTCCAAAACATGTATGTACCTTTCAGCATTAATGGTGCCTTCACAGATGTGTAAGTTACCCATGCCTTGGGCACTAATAAACCTCCATACCATCCCAGATGCTGGCTTTTCAACTTTGCGCTTATAACTAATCTGGATGGTTCTTTTCCTCTTTGTTCCAGAGGACACAACGTCCACAATTTCAAAAAAACTATTTCAAATGTGGACTTGTCAGACCGCAGAACACTTTTCCACTTTGCATCAGTCCATCTTAGATTAGCTTGGGCCCAGAGAAGCCGACTGCGTTTCTGGGTGTTTGCTTTGCATAGTAGAGTTTTAACTTGCACTTACAGATGTAGCGACCAACTGTAGTTACTGACAGTGGTTTTCTGAAGTGTTCCTGAGCCCATGTGGTGATTTCCTTTACACACTGATGTCGGTTTTTGATGCAGTACCGCCTGAGGGATCCAAGGTCACGGACATTGAGTGTTACTTGCAGTGATTTCTCCAGATTCTCTGAACCTTTTGATGATATCACCGACCGTAGATGGTGAAATACCTAAATTCCTTGCAATAGCTTGTTGAGAAATGTTGTTCTTAAACTGTTGGACAATTTGCTCAAGCTATTGTTGACAAAGTGGTGACCCTCGCCCCATCCTTGTTTGTGAATGACTGAGCATTTCATGGAAGCTGCTTTTATACCCAATCATGGTACCCACCTGTTCCCAATTAGCCTGTTCACCTGTGGGATTATCCAAATACGTGTTTGATGAGCATTCCTCAACCTTCTCAGTCTTTTTTGCCACTTGTGCCAGCTTTTTTGAAACATGTTGCAGGCATCAAATTCCAAATGAGGTAATATTTGCAAAAAATAACAAAGTTTTCCAGTTCGAACGTTGAGTATCTTGTCTTAGAAGTCTATTCAATTGAATATAGTAATATATTGTATTCTGTTTTTATTTACCATTTACACAACGTGCCCATTTACACACTTCACTGGTTTGGGGTTTTGGTATATTGCATTGAAGATGCGTTTGTTGCTGCCTGTTGCAGCTTGTCATTTTACATTTTGCGGCTGGAATGTGAAATCAACATGCATTATCACGACAGGGTGATAGCATTAAAATCTCTATCATATTAGTAGTGTAGTTTTCGTAAAAAAAAAAAAAAAAAAAAACTTGATTTACTTAGTTCCCACGACGTATACATTTGTCTGCCATCAGGGCGTAAAACCATATCAATAATGGTTGCACTGCCGTCTATGTCCGTATTTAACCATTTGGAAGTCGTACCGTTGATGTTTAGTTGTATATGTCCTCTCACTTTTGTATTGTTCTTTCTCAGCCACAATATGACACAAAGATCCATTTTTCATCAAGCAGCCTGACCCTTTTTCTGGGTTCTCTCTTGTTACATCAGGCTTTGTGCATCATGTTCAAATTCGTATGCATGGTTAATAACAAAAATAAATCACTTCAGAATGCTTGTGTCAGTTAAAGGGGCGATTGATATGCTCTCACCCCCGCAGCCCACACCCACCCCTCTCTTGCTCTCGTCCCCTGATCTCGCACTCCTTTCAAGATCTTACATTTTTACTAAAGTCCCCATTCCTCTGTTATAATCTCACCAGAGGCTCTCAAAAGAGCTTTGATATTGAAAGCAGACTTGGCATGAAAGGCAAGGGGTTAGGCGAATGTAAATGCTTGGGGTGTTGTGAAAGGAAGACTACCAGTTAACGAACACCTGACGCCCAATGGCTTTTTACCTTCTTCTATTGTGCATAAGTCAATGAAATGAACATAGGCAGAGTGGACACTGTTAAGACAATATTTATCTCGTGGTTGAAGTCCAAAGATTGTAAGTAACATTTTGCAGAAGGACTTCCTCTTATCCGGACTGGTTGTGTGTAAATCTGATTGCAAAGTCATACTCACGACCAAGCGGAAGCCGGCTTATTCGTGAGCCATCCCAGAAGGTTATGGAGATGGAATTTGTGATGTTTTTTTTTATTTTGTCGGACCAAAAACCCTTTTTAATCAGATCCTAAAGTGGATTCTGCTCTGGGAAGCTTTTTCATCCATCTCCAAAAGTACTTGTGAGATGTTCCTTTCGTTAGTTGCGTCCAAAGAATACAAACCTGTAGAGTTTGTGTACATATTGTTATTTGTCGGTTTGGTGGCTGCAGGATTAGGTCTCTGCTTTTTGCAGATGATGTGGTCCTGATGGCTTCATCTGGCCAGGATCTTCAGCTCTCACTGGATCAGTTCACAGCAGAGTGTGAAGCGGCTGGGATGAGAATCAGCACCGAGTCCATGGTTCTCGACCCGGGAAAGGTTGGAGTGCCATCTCCGGGTTGGGGAGGAGAACCTGTCCCATGTGAAAGAGCTCATGTACCTTGGAGTCTTGTTCACGAGTGAGGGAAGAGCGTATCGTGAGATCCACAGGCGGATCGGTGTAGCGTCTTCAGTAATGTGGACGCTGTATCGATCCGTTGTGGTGAAGAAGGAGCTGAGCCGGAAGGCAAAACTCTCAATTTACCGGTCGAGCTACGTTCCCATCCTCACCTATGGTCATGAACAAGATCACGGGTACAATCGGCCGAAATGAGTTTCCTCCGCCGGGTGGCGGGGCTCTCCCTTCGAGATAGGGTGAGAAGCTATGTCATCCGGGAGGAGCTCAAAGTAAAGCCGCTGCGCTCCACATCGAGAGGAGCCAGATGAGGTGGTTCGGGCATATGGTCAGGATGCCACCCGAACGCCTCCCTATGGAGGTGTTTAGGGCACGTCCGACCGGTAGGAGGTCACGGGGAAGACCCAGGACACGTTGGGAAGACTATGTCTCCCGGCTGGCCTGGGAACACCTCGGGATCCCCCGGGAGGAGCTGGACAAAGTGACTGGGGAGAGGGAAGACTGGGCTTCCCTGCTTAGGCTGCTGCCCCCACGACCCGACCTCGGATAAGCGGAAGAAGATGGATGGATGGATGGATTTTCATAGGATAAGAGTTATTTTTAAAAATCCCCCCCAAAAGTGCAGTATTTATTTAAGAGTTTAAGAACCTTGTTAAAAAATGACATGTGATCAGGGACATGACAGATCTGTAGTCCATCGACTTACCCGCATGTGTTGGATGTTTTTACCACTTTAGTTCAGAATTTTTTTTATTGAGTCGTTGCATAGCGTTAGCTCACATTCCACACATCGGGCTCTACCTCAGTTCACAAAGCGGGATTTAATGAAGTCAAGCACCCATAATGTGTGCTTCATGGTATTACGGTATTCCGCAATTATCCCTTTTATTGTATTATTATAATTATTTACCAACAAACAACTTTGGAATCAGAAGTCAAGATTAAAAGGAGATTTTAAAGTTCAGGTTGGAATTGTTCCTTCAAATAATATTGAGTTAAAAAGAACGTCAGTTGCACGCGGTAAAATATATTTCGGTCACAATTTAAATCCATTTACCGTATTTTTCCGACCATAGGGCGCATCGGATTATAAAACACACTGCCGATGAGCGGGTCTAGCCAGGTCTATTTTCATACAAAAGGTGCACCGGATTATTATTGTGTCCCGTGAAAAAACCTCCGACCGGAACTCTCTAATAACTAAAGTTTCTTGGGTGAATAATATAAACTCACTACACCGGTATGTTTTAGCGCTTTCATAGATAGATTGATAGTACTTTATTGATTCCTTCAGGAGAGTTCCCTCAGGAAAATTAAATTAATCATGGCGAGTTTACTGACAGATATAAGTAAGAACTTCACACTACTTTATATTAGAAATGGCAACAGCGGAGGATGAATGTCACATAACAAGAAGATAGAGAAACAGAAGAAGCTTATCGACTACGACGTAAGCGCACAAGTTTTCAGGACTTATGCAGATCCCAAATACAGATCAGCAGGTAACAGAAGGTAAGAAAAGTTGCTTTTGCATAATATTGCGAAACAAAACACCAGATAATATGTCTTACCTTATACACACACCATAATTATACTGGTATGTTGAAGCACAGTACAATCCATCAAGCGGTGCGGCTTCATAGCTTACCAAAGTCGTACTAAAACATTTTGATGGATGTTTGAGTGCCGTGTGTAATGTTCTATATTTTCAATGGAACATATAACATTTTGGTGTTGTTTACTTGAGTCATATTGCAGTCTACACGTATCTCTTATGTGTGACTGCCATCTACTGGTCACAAGTATCATTTCGCCATGTACCAAATAAAATAGCTTTGAGGTCAGTAAGCACAACCAAAATTATTTCGAACTATAGGTGCACCGGGTTATAAGGCGCACCGCCGAGTTTCGACAAAATGAAAGGATTTTAAGTGCGCCTTATAGTCCGAAAAATAAAGTAATAAGAAAGGTGAAATGCTTTATTTATATGCTTTCGCAGGCCACATACAATAAAGTGGCGAGCTTGACGTGGTCGTGAGTTTGACATCTGTGCACTCAAGGAAGCGAGCGACACTCAAACAACATGTTTCCACTCTTACCCACACTTAGACACATTCACTGTCATTTTTAGCTTCAACAGGTCTTTAAATAGGCATCGATCTCAACCTTCATCCAATGTTTAAGGCAAAATTACTCCCTCGCAAATGTTTTATATTTTCCAAAAGGACAAAATGGCTTTTAAAAAAAAACACCTCACTCAGCTCTTCCTTAAATTGGCCTCCAATAGCTGACTGTATAGCCTCTTTAATGAGTCCATAGAGGATGAATCCGCCATCCGAGACACCGTCACAGTCAGCGAGACCTGAAAGAGATGGGTGTACCATAACTATAACAGGGAATGGCTACCAGCCTGACAGCTTTAGAGATGAACAAAACAACGTTACTAATGGTCTGCATGAATGTAAGAGCCATGGGAGCTAAGGTTTGTATGATAAAGTCTGACTTTGGTTGCTTCAATATGTGCTTTAGAGTACAGCTGTGGATCATTTCTAGCATTTTTTTTTTTGACCACTCCAAAATTTGTAAAAAACAAAACAAAAAACTCTCTGCTCTGTATTGACAGAAGTATCCAGTTCATATTGTTGTTAGTCAGCCAGCGTTTGTGGGTCTGATGGACCCGTTGCATTTTGTGGCTTTGAATGCCTCACAATCAAACACTTTTATGTTAAAATACTGAACAGATGTTTATTGGTATAAGGTAAACATCTGTTCAGTATTTTAACATAAAAGTGTTTGATTGTGAGGCATTCACATACTTATTTTGTGTTTCTGCACCTGTGGTTCCCACACAAGGTTGCAACATTGTTTGTCAACACTGTCTGCTCTCATTTTCTCGCACATTTGATCCTCTGATGATCTGTGTACCTACACTCTGTCCTCCTCCTGTCTAGGCCTGATGTGCGTGTGTGTGTGTGTGTGTGTGCGCGTGTGGTACACAGAACATCAATTTCCACACTTCTATTAGCCCCGGGTCCAGTGGACCCGGACATCTTATATGTAACAGAAATGTGTAGGGGGGGTGAATGGTGTGTGGTCATTAAATATGTATTCTGATATATGTTCTTCACAGAAAATGAGCCAAAGTCAGTGAGTCTCAGTTTGAAAAATTAATTAATTGTATAATTTTTCTTTTAATAAAAAATTTAAACGGGTCCCACAGACCCGAACACCACACAAGGGTTAAACTTGGGAACGCTTTTGAGAAAGTCTATTTCTGTTCCAGCATGACCAAAGCAAGGACCATTTTTCGATAATCTTGATCGGTTTGAAGAACTTGAACAGAACCCTCACCTAATGAGGATTAAACATCCTCGGGATGAAATAAAACAGAAGGCTCCCTCTCAGGTCCGTCATAAACCTCAAACCTCTCAAAAATCCCACGGTCACATTATTCTTTACAGCAGATTGGAAACTGTTATAGCTGCAGAGGGGGGACTTAGTTATATTCTTCCGTTTTTACTCCCTGCAAATGCAGTCATCACCAGAGAGACAGAGAGAGAGGGTGGATTTATTTATGTTGCAGATAATGTCAGAACATACCGGAGTTCTTTATTGGATACATGAGCACATTGTCCGCTTAAGAATGATGCAACACTTCGCTGACAAAGTTATTGCCATTTCAACTCCAGCGTTGATAGCACAAGTCTTATTAAGACTAATGGTGTATGTCACAAGTCAATGTACTTTTTAGTGCAGGACTAATGGTGAGGGTTGCTTCCGGCATAAAAACTTTGCTAAACAACACATTCCACAACCAATTGATCACACCCCAGGTTAACACATTGTAGACTGACAGGGTGCCAGCAGAAACCATGAAACTATGTTAGTCAAAGATGACATAGATCGGGTTGGGAAGTATCAATCAATCAATCAATCAAAGTGTATTTATATAGCCCTAAATCACGAGTGTCTCAAAGGGCTGCACAAGCCACAACGACATCCTCGGCTCAGATCCCACATCAGGGCAAGACAAAACTCAACCCAATGGGATGACAATGCAAAATTTGGTCACTGATAAAAAAGCCTTGCCTGTACCGGAAGTAGCGTGACGTCACAGGTTGTGGAGCTCCTCACATCTGCACATTGTTTACAATCATGGCCACCAGCAGCGAGAGCGATACGGACCGAGAAAGCGACGATTACCCCATTAATTTGAGCGAGGATGAAAGATTTGTGGATGGTTATACTTGTATAGCGCTTGTCTACCTTCAAGGTACTCAAAGCGCTTTGACAGTATTTCCACATTCACCCATTCACACACACATTCACACACTGATGGCGGGAGCTGCCATGCAAGGCGCTAACCAGCAGCCATCAGGAGCAAGGGTGAAGTGTCTTGCCCAAGGACACAACGGACGTGACTAGGATGGTAGAAGGTGGGGATTGAACCCCAGGAACCAGCAACCCTCCGATTGCTGGCACGGCCACTCTACCAACTTCGCCACGCCGCCCCGTCTTCATTGTTGATTAAACAAATTGCAAAAGATTCACCAACACAGATGTCCAGAATACTGTGGAATTTTGCGATGAAAACAGACGACTTAATAGCTGGCCACAATGGTGTCCCAAAATGTCCGCTACAATCCGTGACGTCACGCGCAAACGTCATCATACGAGACGTTTTCAGCAGAATATTTCGCGGGAAATTTAAAAATGGCACTTTACTAATCTAACCCGGCCGTATTGGCATGTGTTGCAATGTTAAGATTTCATCATTGATTTATAAACTATCAGACTTCGTGGTCGGTAGTAGTGGGTTTCAGTAGGCCTTTAATTCATTCCAATGGATGATGCTGTTTCGCAATATGCGTTTTTTCAATGTGCGACTTGCGCAACAAAACCAATTAAACTCAAATTGTGTATGTACTTGATAAAATATTACATTTAGAAATGTTATTTACTTTACGCCAGGGATCCCCAAACTTTTTGACTCGGGGGCCGCATTGGGTTAAAAAATTTGGCCGGGGGCCGGGCTGTATATATATATGTATGTATGTATGTATGTATATTTATACACATATATATATATATATATATATATATATATATATATATATATATATATATATATATATATATATATATATATATATATACTGCATCGCGAGCGTGATGATGTCACGTTATCGATGGTAAAATGCATTTTTAGACAATATGATTTGCCTGAGCAGCTAGGAGACACCAAGAGTAACAAGCGGTAGAAAATGGATTAGAAAGGACAGATTTTGAAAAATAATGCAGCTGGGATAGGCTCCAGCACCCTCTGTGACCCTGTAAGGGACAAGCGGTAGAAAATGGATGGATGGAATAATACAAAATTTAAAAAACTTGAAAATGAAATCAAATTCTTAAATGTAATATTTCATAAAATACATATACAATTTGAGTTTAATTGGTTTTGTTACGCAGCCCGCACATTGAAAAAATGCATATCCATCATAAATGGATTCATGGAATAATATATAATATTGTGGAGGGAGATGTAGCCAGCGCTGCCTGCAGGAGCAAAAGTCACCGCCTCTGTCCATGGTGCTGAGGACAGAGCACCATCAGACGGGGGCGTGGCTGTGCTGACGGCGAGACACAGCTGGCAGGTGATTAGATTTCACAGGTGGTACGTGTTAATCTAGTCATCTGTTGTCTTTAACAGTAAGCGGCCGGGAGCAGGAGGAGAGAGAGGATACGGACGTGACTGAAAAGTCACGTTCTACTTGGAGAGAAAACTTTTGTTGATAACATTATCATTAAAAACCTTGTTAAACCTGCACGCTTGCCTCCGGTGCCGTGTCTGACAGTGGGACCGCTAGGAAGCGACTTCCACAAATATAAGCTATATATATATATATATATATATATATATATATATATATATATATATATATATATATATATATATATATATATATATATATATATATATATATATATAATATAAACTTTTTTATTTTATTTCTTTATTTTTTTAACTTGGAACTTGTTGGATGCTGGCGGGCCATAGATTGGGGACCCCTGCTTTACCCTGTCAATGTCTGCTCCATCTATTTGTCTTTGTGACTTGTCCTACCGTTTCAGAATAGCATTGTTTTTGTTTTATTTACGTCCATTTGTTCTATATTTAGATCTCGTTGATGTATTAATTTATTCTGCTATTATTTCTATTTACTTCTGTGTGTGCTCTCCTGAACAAGATGTGATCATATTGAATTTTAATTTATTAATGTAAAATCCCTTGAGATGCGGCATCTGGTTTTCAGGGGGGACCAAAGACATTTAAAATGAACACAATACAGCACAACATAGGACAAGTTACACAACAAACAATTACAGACAATTATTAAAGACAATTTTGCTCAGAAACCTCTCAGCTCAGATAAGCGGAAGAAGATGGATGTAGTTTGGACCGTCTCTTAAACTGAATCATATCGGTGCTTTGTTTGATTTCTTTGGTTAATCCATTCCATAATTTAATTCCACATACTGATATGCTAAAAGTGTTGTATGAGCACACTCATGTTTTAAATTAGATTTTCCTCTAAGGTTATATTTCTCCTCTTTTGTTGAGACGAATTGTTGTACATTCTTGGCTAACAGGTTATAGTTTGCTTTGTACATCATTTTAGCTTTTTGCAAATGCACCAAATCGTCGAATTTCAATAATTGTGATTAGAGATGTCCGATAATATCGGCCGATAAATGCTGTAAAATGTAATATCGGAAATTATCTGTATCGGTTTCAAAAAGTAAAATGTATGACTTTTTAAAACGCCGCTCTAAGGAGTGGTACACGGACGTAGGGAGAAGTACAGAGCGCCAATAAACTTTAAAGGCACCGCCTTTGCGTGCCGGCCCAATCACATAACATCTACGGCTTTTCACACACACAAGTGAATGCAACAGCCATACAGGTCACACTGAGGGTGACCGTATAAACAACTTTAACACTGTTACAAATATGCGCCACACTGTGAACCCACACCAAACAAGAATGACAAACACATTTTGGGAGAACATCCGCACCGTAACACAACATTAGACTTAGACTTAGACAAACTTTAATGATCCACAAGGGAAATTGTTCAACACAGTAGCTCAGTTACAATGATGGAAAGTGTAAGGATGGAAAAGACAATGCAGGTATAAATAGACTAAATACAGTGATATAAAATATAACATGTATACAAATATATACATAATATGTGTACAGTATACTATATATACAGATATATTATGTCTATAACTAATACACAATATATAACAATTACCATGTACAATATTACAGTATATGTGACAGCAGCAGCATAAAATAGAGAGTAGATGCAGCAGAAACTAGAAAATATACATTAAAAACAAAGAGAAGTAGCTGACATAGAAGGTGTCAGGTAATAGGCAGATATCATCTACATATATATCTAACATAAACACAACAGAACAAATACCCAGAACCCCTTGCAGCACTAACTCTTCCGGGACGCTACAATATACCCCCCCCGCTACCCCTACCCGAAACCCCCCCCCCAAACCCGGCCCACCTCAACCTCCTCATGCTCTCTCAGGGAGAGCATGTCCCAAATTCCAAGCTGCTGTTTTGAGGCATGTTAAAAAAAATAATGCACTTTGTGACTTCAATAATAAATATGGCAGTGCCATGGTGGCATTTTTTTCCATAACTTGAGTTGATTTATTTTGGAAAACCTTGTTACATTGTTTAATGCATCCAGCGGGGCATCACAACAAAATTAGGCATAATAATAATGTGTTAATTCCACAATTGTATTTATCGGTATCAGTTGATATCAGAATCTGTAATTAAGAGTTTGACAATATCGGAATATCGGATATCGGCAAAAAAAGCCATTATCGGACATCTTTAATTGTGATTTAATTATTGAAATTCAACGATATGGTGCGTTTGCAAACCGCTAATTAAACAGTGATGTTGAATTGTGTTGAAAGCTTTTGATAGGTGCATAAACACTGCAGCTGTGCACTGTTTTTTTTTACCAGAATCGATATTGAGCACAATCTAGTTTTGCCTGTTGGCCTGGCCTTCTACGATATTTTGTGTTGCTCATTTGGGAAACTAATTGCCCGCCCCTGATATACATGGTCAAATACGCGCTTCATGAGAAGTAATTTGGAGGAAGGTTTACTGGCCATCAAGACTGTCCTTTTCCAATTTGCTCTCTACTTATCCTTTGTCCATTCTTAACCCTCTTAGGCCAGACTGTTGAATCAACGCGATGAATTATGTATTTTTTTTTACAGCACTGAAGAGGCAATTTCCTTCGCGGCGCAAGTAGCAGTTGTCTTTTTCCTCTTTCTTCAATTAGGGGTGAGGGAGGGAAAGGAGAGTCTGAGGGTAGTGGTAATACTTCTGGTCAAAATAAAAGCTTCGTGTCATCCATCTCCCGGTAAATGATACATCTTCCTCTCACAGCAGTTTCAATGACCTTGTTTGTGTGGCCCTGTTAGTTCGGGAGGAAGGCTGCGGGAGGCAGCCCGGAAATGAGTAAGGCCATTGTCTGGAAATAAAGGAAAGTACTGAGAGGAAGCAAGACAGACGGAAGGATGAAAAAAAATGCACGCGCCTCGTCCCCAACCTGCCGCGCTCATCGGGGCATCTAATTATTCAGACTCTCGTTAGACCTGACCTTGGATGACGACGTTGGGAAAAAGTAAATAAACATGCAGTCGCCGCATCGTGCGAGAGTCCATTCCTCTTCTAAAGCATCCTTGTGCAGACTTAATAAGGGTGGAGAGTAAGATTCATATAGGGCAAGAAGTGCATGCATGCCAGCGAAATGCCGGGTGGTATAATTTAATGAGTGCGTGCGTCGGCTGGGGAACGAGCTCGTGCCGCGCTAATTACGTGCTGTCACAAACTGAGATTTTGGGAGGATCACACGAGGACGAACACTCGCAGCATTCCGGCGGCGGGCAACGGCCGAGGAGGTTTCATATTAGCGGTAGGTATGGTTCCACAACATCATCCGGTGCCAACAGACCAGCTATTGGTGCCTCATTTCGATGCTAAATGAATGCAGTCTGCCACCTGCGACGAGTGCTTGAAGGTGATATCGTGCAAGTAACGACTTGTGAGTGTTATATCATCTCGACGGACGCACACAGTCGGAGGTTCTTTTCGAACGCTATTGCAGGGCTGAATAAATTAACTACTTTGATTAACTTACCTATTTTGTTTTGCTTTTGTACAAAAGCCAACACCAGTGAAGTTGGCACGTTGTGGAAATGGTAAATAAAAACAGAATACAATGACTTGCAAATCCTTTTCAACTTATATTCAATTGAATAGAATGCAAAGACAAGATATTTAATAATAATAATAATGAATTGCATTTGTTACGCACTTTACATGTGTTAAAATCTCAAAGTGCTTATTTATTTAATGTTTGAACTGACAAACATGTTTTTCTTCCAAATAATCATTAACTTAGAATTTAATGGCAGCAACACATTGCAAAAAAACATTGTGTTACATGGCCTTTCCTTTTAACAACACTCAGTAAACGTTTGGGAACTGATGAGAGCAATTTTTGAAGCTTTTCAGGTGGAATTGTTTCCCATTCTTGCTTGATGTACAGCTTAAGTTGTTCAACAGAATCCAAGATGGCGCCAGTATGTGCTGAGGCTTGCCGTCTCTCGCTGTCAGCTTTGCTTGTTTTTGTGCTGTTTGCGTCTTTTGTTGTCCCTGTCAACTCACTGTTTGTGTATGACCGCCAAACGCTGTTGGATCTTTGTCCCTCTCACACGGATATGATCAACTTCGACGTTAGTTTTACGACGTCCCAGTCAGCTTTCTCACCTGGCCGGATTCCTGCCTTCCTTTTTCGCCCTCTGGCTCCTCTCCCCCGGCGAAAGCGTCATCGGCGCCGCGGTAAACGTGGCGGCCAGCTGGTGAAAGTTAGGGCACTCCTGGCCCGGCTTTCCGTGGCTTCCCGAAGGAGGTATGGACCGGTACCTGGTTTCTTCCTGCACCCACGTTTGCTGGATCCCGCCGGGTCCTGGATTGTTCCTGTCGTCGGTCTGCAGGGGGAAGCTCGCCCGCCGCGCTCCTGCTGTCCCCGCCCCCGGAGGTGCGGAGTGAATTCCCGCCACCTGCGGGCTCTGTGTCGGGCCCCACCCGGATCAGCAGCGGCCTTGGACGCGCCGGCCCCCGTTCAGTTCGGTCTTGTTAACGCAAGATCCTTGACAAACAAAACATTCATCCTTAAGGATTTATTCGTCTCCCGCGGACTGGACTTCCTCTGTGTGACGGAGACATGGCTGAGAACTGGTGAGTTCACTCCTCTAAATGAACTTTTATCACCGGAGTGATCGTATTTTAAATCTCTGCGGTCGTCTGGCCGAAAAGGAGGAGGATTAGCAGTCGTTTTTAAAAATGACTTTAAATGCCGTCAGATCCGCCTGCAATCCTCCTTTTCAAGCTTCGAACTATGCATGTTTGAGCTGGGTCTTTCTGATGTTGTCCTGTGTGCCGTCGTTTATCGACCACCCAAGTACCACAAAGGCTTCATAAATGACTTTTCTGAATTTCTGGCCGAAATTCTGCCCAAATATGATCGTGTTCTTATTGTTGGTGACTTTAATATTCACACCTGCTGCCCAGATGAACCTCTATCCAGGAGCTTCCTGAATGTCATTGACGCTTTTAATTTTGTACAGTCTGTATCGGGTTCCACACATGAACGTGGGCATACACTAGACCTTGTACTGTCTTATGGTTTTAATGTTGACAATGTCGTTGTTGGTGATGCTGTGTTTTCGGATCACAGTCCTGTTATGTTTAATTTAAGTTTGGACCCTGATGTGAAACCACTTGCCGTGCGTCATGGGCGTGTTATTAGGTCTGACACCGCAGCCACCTTCTCCCCTTTATTCACTGTGTCCATGCAGAGTATATCACACTCTGCAGACACTGAACAATTGTTGTGCTCTTTTCTTTCTACATGTTCTAAGGCAGTGTTTTTCAACCTTTTTTGTGCCAAGGCACATTTTTTGAGTTGAAAAAATCCGGAGGCACACCACCAGCAGAAATCACTAAAAAACGAAACTCAGTTGACAGTAAAAAGTCGTTGTCGCAATTATTGGATATGACTTTAAAGCATAACCAAGCATGCATCAATATAGCTCTTGTCTCAAAGTAGGTGTACTGTCACCACCTGTCACATCACACTCTGACTTATTTGGAGTTTTTTGCTGTTTTCCTGTGTGTAGTGTTTTAGTTCTTGTCTTGTGCTCCTATTTTGGTGGCTTTTTCTCTTTTTTTGGTATTTTCCTGTAGCAGTTTCATGTCTTCCTTTGAGCGATATTTCCCGCATCTACTTTGTTTTAGCAATCAAGAATATTTCAGTTGTTTTTATCCTTCATTGTGGGGACATTGTCGATTGTGGACGCCGTCTTTGCTCCACAGTAAGTTTTTGCTGTCGTCCAGCATTCTGTTTTTATTTACTTTGTAGCCAGTTCAGTTTTAGTTTCGTTCTGCATAGCCTTCCCTAAGCTTCAATGCCTTTTCTTAGGGGCACTCACCTTTTGTTTATTTTTGGTTTAAGCATTAGACACAATTTTACCCACACGCTGCCTCCCGCTGTTTCAGACATCTCCAAAGCAATTAGCTACCTGCTGCCACCTACTGATATGGAAGAGTATTACACGGTTACTCTGCCAAGCTCTAGACAACACCGACATTCAACAACAACACATCATTTGCAGACTATAATTACTGGTTTGCAAAAAATATGTTTAACCCAAATAAGTGAAATTAGATAATCTCCCACGGCACACCAGACTGTATCTCACGGCACACTAGTGTGCCGCGGCACAGTGGTTGAAAAACACTGTTCTAAGGTTCTGGATAGTATAGCGCCCCTCAGAGCTATACGTCCAAAGCCAAAACAGGAGCCTTGGCTCAATGAAACCACACGCACAGCTCGACGTGAGTGGCGAAGGGCGGAGCGCAAGTGGAAAGGGGATCACTTGGAGGTTTCTTATCAAATTTTAAAAGAAAACTGTCAGAACTATCAAAGTGTGGTTAAAGCTGAGAAAACAAAATATCTGTCAGACTTAATTTTAAATAGTACCAGCAAGCCACGTGTTCTTTTTAATACTATTAGTTATGTTCTTAATCCGAATCCAGCCACTTTACTGGAGATGACAAGTGAAACTTCTCTCCTTTTTTTAACGATAAGGTTGCTTTTATTCGGGCAAATCTTTCTCGCTCTCCATTGAGTTTTAATGTGGCCAATCAGTGCTCGGCTGTGTTTAGTCAGTTTGAGCCTGTGTCCTTGCCTGAGCTTACAGGAATAGTCGACAAACTAAAACCCTCGTCCTGTCCCACAGACCCAGTCCCCCCTCGCTTTTTTAAAGAAATCTGGGACACTATTGACTTGTCTGTTAGGGACATCATCAACAGCAGCTTGATTTCTGGCTGTGTCCCCTCTTTTTGTAAAAGAGCTGTTGTCGAACCTTTGATTAAAAAAACAGGTCTAGATCCGACAAGTTTGTCAAATTATCGGCCCATTTCCAAATTACCTTTTGTGTCAAAAATTCTGGAGAAATGTGTTTTAGCGCAACTGCAGCCTTTTTTAGATGAAAATAGCACTTTAGATCCATTTCAGTCTGGATACAAGGCTTTGCACAGTACTGAATCTGCACTTTTAAAGGTTTTTAATGACTTGCTTTTAATGTCTGATTCTGGCAGCTCTGCCATTTTAGTGCTTTTAGATCTTACAGCTGCCTTTGATACAGTCGACCACACAATTCTTTTAGACCGCCTGAGAGACTGTGTGGGTGTCAGGGGGACTGCATTAGTGGTTCAGATCCTACCTGTCAGAGAGGTCCTTCTCTGTCAGGCTGGGGGACGCCACCTCTTCTTCTGCTCCGCTTTACTGTGGTGTCCCCCAGGGATCCATTCTAGGCCCCATCCTGTTTTCCTTGTACATTCTCCCCCATGGAGAGATTTTTAAGAAACATGGAGTGTCTTATCACTTTTATGCAGATGACTGCCAAATGTATATGCCAATTTCAAAAGGCCACGGCCCCCTGACACCCCTTCTCAACTGTCTATGTGATGTCAAGGCTTGGTTAGCCCAGAATTTTTTAATAATGAATGAGGGAAAAACGGAAATTTCAGTTTTTGGTCCGGCCCTCACTGACTTGGGACCATTGCAAAATTATGTGCGTCCCAAAGTCACCAGCCTTGGCGTCACTATAGACAGCGATTTTAAATTTGACAAACAAATAAATGGTGTTTTAAAATCGTGTTTTTATCATCTTCGTCTTTTAGCAAAGGTAAAACCATTTTTATCTTTTAACATTTTTGAACAAGTCGTGCATGCTTTTATTTCAAGTGGCCTGGACTACTGCAATGCACTTTATGCTGGCATTAGCCAAAAAGCTCTCTCCCGGTTGCAGTTAGTCCAGAACGCGGCAGCACGACTTTTAACAGGGGCCAGGAAACGCCAGCATATAACCCCAATTCTTCGGAGTTTGCACTTGCTCCCTGTTCATTTTAGAATTGATTTTAAATCCTTGCTGTTTGTTTTTAAAGCTTTACATGGACTGGCACCTCCAGTATATCTCAGACCTCATCCAAATGTACACTCCTGCGCGCGCTCTGAGGTCCGAGAGCCAGCTCCAGCTCGTGGTGCCCAGGACGAGACTTAAAACCAGGGGAGACAGGGCCTTCTCTGTGGTCGGCCCTAAACTCTGGAACACTCTGCCCCTCCATGTTCAAACTGCTTCCACAGTGGAGTGTTTTAAGTCTCGTCTTAAGACCCACTTTTATTCTTTGGCTTTTAACACTACGTGAGTTGTGTGGTCTTCTGTCCTCTGTTGTCCTGTGTGGTTAGGGTTATACATTTTGATGTCTATTTTACTGTTTTAATTGGTTTTACCCTTTAAAATCGTTTTTAATCATATTTATTTTTTATATTGTCTCTGTATTGGTTTTCTATTCATTTATTCTTTGTTTTTATTCAGTCATTGGTGTAGCATAATATTGTTTTTAATATCGTTTTTAATATTGTTTTTAATATTGTTTTCAACATGGCTGTGCAGCACTTTGGAAACATTCTTGTTGTGTAAATGTGCTATATGAATAAAGTGGATTGGATTGGATTGAACAGTCTCCGTTATCGTATTTTAAGGTTTATAATGCGCCACCCATTTTCAATGGGAGACAGGTGTGGACTACAGGCAGACCAGTCTAGTACCTGCACCCTTTTACTACGAAGCCACGCTGTTGTAACACGTGCAGAATGTGGCTCAGCATTGTCTTGCTGAAATAAGCAGGGGCGTCCATGAAAAAGACATTGCTTGGATGGCAACATACTGTATGTTGCTCCAAAACCTGTATGTACCTTTCAGCATTAATGGTGCCTTCACAGATTAAAGTTAAATTAAAGTTTGTTAAGTTGAAGTTAAAGTACCAATGATTGTCACACACACACTAGGTGTGGTGAAATTTGTCCTCTGCATTTGACCCATCCCCTTGTTCAACCCCTGGGAGGTGAGGGGAGCAGTGGGCAGCAGTGGTGCCGCGCCCGGGAATCAATTTTGGTGATTTAACCCCCAATTCCAACCATTGATGCTGAGTGCCAAGCAGGGAGGTAATGGGTCCCATTTTTATAATATTTGGTATGACTCTGCTGGGGTTTGAACTCACAACCTACCGATCTCAGGGCGGACACTCTAACCACTAGGCCATTGAGTAGGAGATGTGTAAGTTACCCATGCATTGGGCACTAATACACCCCCATACTATCGCAGATGCTGGCTTTTCAACTTTGCGCCTATAACAGGACAGTTAGTAAAATTGGTTATTTTCCAATTTGGACACGACGTCCACAGTTTCCAAAAACAATTTAAAATGTGGACTCGTCAGACCACAGAACACTTTTCCACTTTGCATTAGTCCATCTTAGATGAACTTGGGCCCAGTGAAGACACCGGTGTATATGGGTGTTGTTGATAAATGGCTTTCGCTTTGCATAGTAGAGTTTTAACTTGCACTTACAGATGTAGCAACCAACTTTAGTTACTGACGGCGGTTTTCTGAAGTGTTCCTGAGTCTATGTGGTGATATCCTTTACACACTGATGTCGCTTTTTGATGCGGTACCGCCTGAGGGATCCAAGGTCACGGACATTCAATGTTGGTTTTGGCGATTTTCTCCAGATTCTCTGAACCTTTTGATGATATTATGTAACATAGATGGTGAAATCCCTAAATTCCTTGCAATAACTTGTTTAGAAATGTTGTTCTTAAACTGTTCGACAATTTGCTCACGCATTTCTTCACAAAGTGGTGAACCTCGCCCCATCCTTGTTTGTGAATGACTGAGCATTTCACGGAAGCTGCTTTTATACCCAATCATGGCACCCACCTGTTCCCAATTAGCCTGTTCACCTGTGGGACTTTCCAAATAAGTGTTTGATGAGCATTCTTCAACTTTCTCAGTCTTTTTTGAAACATGTTGCAAGCATCAAATTCCAAATGAGCTAATATTTGCAAAAAAATATCAAAGTTTCTCAGTTCGAATGTTAAGTATTTTGTCTTTGCAGTCTATTCAATTGAATATAAGTTGAAAATGATTTGCAAATCATTGCATTCTGTTTTTATTTACAATTTACACAACGTGCCAACTTCACTGGTTTTGTATTTACAGAGATATATGTATTTTAACAGGGGTTAGTGCATGTGCCTCACAATACGAAGGTCCTGAGTAGTCCTAGGGTCAATCCCGGGCTCGGGATCTTTCTGTGTGGAGTTTGCATGTTCTCCCCGTGACTGCGTGGGTTCCCTCCGGGTACTCCGGCTTCCTCCCACCTCCAAAGACATGCACCTGGGGATAGGTTGATTGGCAATATTAAAATTGGCCCTAGTGTGTGAATGTGAGTGGGAATGTTGTCTGTCTATCTGTGTTGGCCCTGCGATGAGGTGGCGACTTGTCCAGGGTGTACACCGCCTTCCGCCCGAATGCATACTTGCCGACCTTAAGACCTCTGAATTCGGGAGATGGGGGGGGTGGGGCGTGGTTGGGGTGGTGAGGTTGAGGTGCAGGCAGCATACCCGTTCCCCTTCGAGCTGTCCTGGATGAAATGGAATTCTTTTTTCCAATCATTTTGGAACTTGCAAGCGTACTTCTTCTTACTCGTCGTCGCCATGTCTCTTCTTCATTCTTCTGCTTCGTCTCCTTCTTGTTGTGTGTGCAGTTGTGCACTGAGCTCCAAAAGCCGTAGATGTTATTGTAGTGTCCCCGAAGAGTTAATGCTGCAAGAATTCTGGGTATTTGTTCTGTTGTGTTTATGTTGTGTTACGGTGCGGAGGTTCGCCCGAAATGTGTTTGTCATTCTTGTTTGCTGTGGGTTCACAGTGTGGCGCATATTTGTAACAGTCTTAAAGTTGTTTATATGGACACCCTCAGTGTGACATGGAGGTTTCAAGGTTGGCAAGTATGCTTTAAGGCACGTCCCCAATATTGTTGTCCGGGTGGAAATCGGGAGAAATTCGGGAGAATGGTTGCCCCGGGAGATTTTCGGGAGGGGCACTGAAATTCGGGAGTCTCCCGGGAAAATCGGGAGGGTTGGCAAGTATGCCCGAATGCAGCTGAGATCGGCTCCAGCGACCCCGAACGGGACAAGCGGTATAAAATGGATGGATGGATTTTGGCAAGTTCTGGTGTGTTCACACTTGACATTAAACATTAGCTGAACCATTGCCCCCATTAGTTAAGGAGATAAGTTGGATCCCCCTTGAAGAAATGAGGAAGTCCTAGCTTTAGAAGTGTGTGTGTGTCTTTCCTTCATTAAGTTCCCAGCGCTTACAGGGAATCGCACATGCATGCGTCAGTGACCGCAGCCTGCAAACAGCAAACAATCAGGCCTGACTTTCAGCTGTGACTTTCAGTGGAATGAAACCCGCCGGGGGGAGCCCCTCCTCCGCACTCTGCAGTCCTCTCGTTCGCTTTTCGCACACTCTCTCATAGTTGCTTTCAACTTGGAATTGGCTCCTGGCGCAGTTTAAATGAAACTTGCCCTCCTACCGATGGATTCTAACCTTTAATATTATGTCCCTTTGTTGTCAAGTGTATATCAAACTTTCATCATGCAATATGTATTGCTCTCAGTCCGTGCCTCTGTAATCTTCACTATGAGCCGGACTGAAAGCGCACACAAAAAAAAGTTACTGTGAGAAAAAGGCGGAGTGAATTTCATCTCGCGCCCAATTGCATCTGAGTCACGCTTTTATATGCTGAAATACAGCCTGGCCGAGGGCCCCATAGTCTATGTCCGCCGGGAACACCAAAATCAGCATACACACAAACATTTTCATGCTCATAAAACCTGTCGTATGCGTACAGAGTAATAATCTGCGCGCAAGGCATGGACCGGCTATAAGGTATAGCAAGGTATGTAAAAGTGACGGCTTCACGACCATTAAAATCTAAAACCTGCAGGTCGCGTGCGGCTAAGAAATCACGACCCTGCGCACAGCTCTGCAAGCTGCATGATGGCTGGAGCAGGCAAGTCTCCCCTACTGTTATTAACCATGTTTATATGTACAAGACCCAAACCCAGGGAAGTTGGCACATTGTGTAATTTGTAAATAAAAACAGAATACAATTATTTGCAAATCCTTTTCAACTTATATTCAATTGAATAGACTGCAAAGACAAGATATTTAATGTTCAAACTGAGAAACTTAATTTTTTTTTAGATTTTAATGGCAGCTACACATTGCAAAAAAGTTTTTTTTTTACCACTGTGTTACATGGCCTTTCCTTTTAACAACACTCAGTAAAGATTTGGGAACTGAGAAGACCAATTTTTGAAGCTTTTCACATGGAATCCCTTCCCATTCTTGCTTGATGTACAGCTTCAGTTGTTCAACAGTCCGGGGGTCTCCGTTGTGGTATTTTAGGCTTCATAATGCGCCACACATTTTCAATGGGAGGCAGGCAGGTCTGGACTACAGGCAGGCCAGTCTAGTACTCACACTCTTTTACTATGAAAACACGCTGTTGCAACACGTGGCTTGGCATTGTCTTGCTGAAATAAGCAGGGGCGTCCATGGTAACGTTGCTCGGATGGCAACATATGTTGCTCCAAAACCTGTATGTACCTTTCAGCATTAATGGTGCCTTCACAGATGTGTAAGTTACCCATGCATTGGGCACTAATACACCCCCGTACCATCACAGATGCTGGCTTTTGAACTTTGTGCCTATATCAATCCGGATGGTTCTTTTCCTCTTCGACATCTACAGTTTCCAAAAACAATTTGAATTGTGGACTCGTCAGACCACAGAACACTTTTCCACTTTGCATCAGTCCGTCTTAGATGAGCTCGGGCCCAGCGAAGCCGGCGGCGTTTCTGGGTGTTGTTGATAAATGGCTTTCACTTTGCATAGTAGAGTTTTAACTTGCACTTACAGATGTAGCGACCAACTGTAGTTACTGACAGTGGGTTTCTGAAGTGTTCCTGAGCTCATGTGGTGATATTCTTTACACACTGATGTTGGTTTTTGATGCGGCACCGCCTGAGTGATTGAAGATCACAGGCATTCAATGTTGGTTTTCAGCCTTGCCGCTTATGCGCAGTGATTTCTCCAGATTCTCTGAACCTTTTGATGATATTACGGACCGTAGATGGTGAAATCCCTAAATTCCTTGCAATAGCTGGTTGAGAAAGGTTTTTCTTAAAGTGTTCGACAATTTGCTCACGCATTTGTTGACAAAGTGGTGACCCTCGCTCCATCCTTGTTTGTGAATGACTGAGCATTTCATGGAAGCTGCTTTTATACCCAATCATGGCACCCACCTGTTCCCAATTAGCCTGTTCCCCTGTGGGATGTTCCAAATAAGTGTTTGATGAGTATCCCACAAATTTCTCAGTCTTTTTTGCCACTTGTGCCAGCTTTTTTTAAACATGTTGCAGGCATCAAATTCCAAATGAGCTAATATTTGCAAAAAATAACAAAGTTTCTCAGTTCGAATGTTAAGTATCTTGTCTTTGTAGTCTATTCAATTGAATATAAGTTGAAAAAAATTTGCAAATCATTGTATTCTGTTTTTATTTATGATTTACACAACGTGCCAACTTCACTGGTCTTGGGTTTTGTATATATTTGGTAATATTTTGGCAACCGTAAAAATACAGATAGCCACAGCTTGGAGGAAAAAGATTGCCCGACATGCTAAAAATGTGCTTGTGGACAGTGGTAGCAAGAGGAAGCAACACTTAAAAATAAAGCTCTCTTGACAGGAACTAACTACACTTTGCATCTCGCATTAGTGACACAAATACTAACTTGTTGTGTTTTAATTTTGTAGCTGTATGTAGAAATGGTGCCGCCGAAGTGGCATCAGCCTTGTGCTCTTTTAATATATTTTATGTCCTGTGTTTTTACCTTTTTGTGTGGGCTTGTTGTGGGATGAATAAAGTCTATCGTGTCTTATCGTATTGTATTGTTGAAAAAAAAAATGGCGCGCTAAGATGTCTATTGGCTCACACCCCAAGCTAGCAAACATAATGCGAAAAAAAGAGGCACCGGTATCATCATGTTTTACTTTAACACGGAAATCAAGGTTACATATAAGGCAGAAAATGAATCAAAACTCATCAAATACAAAAGTCAACAACTCTTAAAAAAAATAAAAAAATAAAATAAACTATAGTGGGAACATTGTGACTGTTTTTGTGGGGATTTAAAATGTTGCAGCTTTTGCCTGGATGTCAAAAGGTTCACTGCTCTGCAAAAAGTCAGTGTTCAAAAACAAGAGAAAAAAATACAAAAATTAGGGGTATTTTATTTGAACTAAGCAAAATTATCTGCCAATAGAACAAGAAAATTCGGCTTGTCAAGACTTTCCAAAACAGGTAAAATTAGCTAACCTCAATGAATACAAAAATACCTTAAAATAAGTATATTCTCACTAATAACAAGTGCACTTTTCTTGGTAGAAAAAAAAAATAGACCTGTTTGCTCAATATGTTGAAATATATTCTTAAATTAAGTAAATGCTTGTGCCTTTATCTTGACATAATGTTATGCGCTCGGCATCATAATTTTTTTTTCATGCTTGAAGTAAGAAATTATTACTTTAAAAAAGTAGTTTTATACTTGTGAGTGTTGATGACACAGCTTTGCAACAGTTGATATTCTAGTTTCAAGCATATACTACTCAATATACGTCATAAAATCTTAGCAACAAGCTGTAGTTTTTTTTTCCAGTTTAGTCTTTATTTGAAGGGACAATGCACAGAAACATTAAGCTCAAAGACAGATATTTTCTGTACCAGATTATAGCTAAATAGCTCATTTCCATCTGCAGTCCCTGGCTACCTAAATTAAAGGGATACAAAAATCATGCAATAAAATTATGACAATAAAATTATACACAAGTATTAAGAAAAAAGTCATAAAATGCCCTTTCATGGACACATACTTAATATACAATACAACCACACCTTATTTACATCATCACATAAAGACAATACATGCTCTTGTTCACATCTGTCATCATTTGTAAAAACAACCATGATTTTAACAGCCATACAATTTACAACAAAAATGTCTTACTGAGATCATTTAGGACCAAAATCCTTAAAACAAGTAAAACACTAACATAAAATCTGCTTAGTGAGAAGAATTATCTTATCAGACAGAACATAAGCAAATATCACCCTTATTTGAGATATTTAATCTTACTTAGATTTCAGTTTTTGCAGTGTGGGAGGTGGTCAATCAACCAAAGTCATAAAAGTAAGTAAATCAGAAAAAAGGGCTTCAAGGTTATCATAGCGTCATAATGTGAAACCG
>NC_084750.1:35999462-36009462 GCF_033978785.1 Entelurus aequoreus | reverse complement strand
CCCCAGGAAACAAAGTGTGCTCTCCACCACACTTGCAACCAAGTGTTATGAAAAGAAAGCTATTGTATTTTCCGGACTATAAGGCGCACTTAAATCGTGTTTTTTTCTTCTCAAAACTCGACAGTGCGCCTTATAACCCGATGCGCTTTTGAGAGTGATTGATTGAGACTTTTATTAGTAGGTTGCACAGTGAAGTACATATTCCGTACAATTGACCACTAAATGGTAAGACCCGAATAAGTTTTTCAACTTGTTTAAGTCGGGGTCCACTTAAATTGATTCATGATACAGATATATACTATCAGATATATACTATCATCATAATACAGTCATCACACAAGATAATCATCAGGGTATATACATTGAATTATTTACATTATTTACAATCTGCGATGTGTGGGGGGGTGGGGGGAGGGGTTAGGTTTGGTTGTTATCATCACTTCAGTCATCAACAATTGAGAACAGAAAAATAGACATTGAAACAGTGTAGGACTGACTTGGTAGGATATGTACAGCAAGTAGTGGACATAGAGAGAGAGATCAGAAGGCATAATAAAAAGTATCTACATTTGATTATTTACATTTGATTATTAACAATCCGGGGAGGGTGTTGGTTTAGGGTTGAAGCTGCCTGGAGGTGTACTTTTATTGCGGTTTTGAAGGAGGATAGAGATGCCCTTTCTTTTACACCTGTTGGGAGCGCATTCCACATTGATGTGGCATAGAAAGAGAATGAGTTAAGACCTTTGTTAGATCGGAATCTGGGTTTAACGTGTTTAGTGGAGCTCCCCCTGGTGTTGTGGTTATGGCGGTCATTTACGTTAAGGAAGTAGTTTGGCATGTACTTCGGTATCAGGGAGGTGTAGCGGATTTTATAGACTAGGCTCAGTGCAAGTTGTTTTATACTCTGTCCTCCACCCTGAGCCAGCCCACTTTGAAGAAGTGGGTAGGAGCCTAATGTAAGGAATAAGTTTGGTTGAGCTTACTTAGTTCGAAGCTATTTTATTTGGTATATGGTTTAAGGATATGTGTGACCAGTAGATGGCAGTCAAACATAAGAGATAAGTGTAGCCTGCACTATGACAGCAATATGACTCAAGTAAACAACACCAACATTTTAAATGTTCCATTGAAAATATAGAACATTACACACGGCGCTCAAAAATCGATCAAAATGTTTTAGTACGACTTTGGTAAGCTGTGAAGCCGCACCGCTTGATGGATTGTCGGCGCATTAAACATACGTGTATTATTATGGTGTGTGTATAAGGTAAGACATATTATCTGGCGCTTTGTTTCGCATTATTATGCAAAAATAACTGTTCTTACCTTCTGGTACCTGCTGATCTGTATTTGGGATCTGCGTAAATACTGAAGAATTGCGCGCGTCCGCCTTTGTAGTCCGCGCCGACGCCGTAGTCGATAAGCTTCTTCTTTTTCTCTATCTTCTTGTTATGGGACATTCATCCTCCGCTGTTGCCATTTCTAATATAAAGTAATGTAAAGTTCTTACATATACACTCGACACAATGCAGTACCAAAATATTGGTATCGGGACAACCCTAGTGCAGAATGGATTGAGTTTATTCAATGAGCAGAATAAGGAGCGCAATTATAAGTAATGGCTCATTCTTCTTTGAAAACATAGCAAAACGTCACAGGTAGATAACATGAATGTGCCGTAAATGATCCAGTGTCTCCATAGTGAAAGCCGCGTCGACACGCAAAAACGTCATTTAAATAAGGCAATTTTAGTAGCTCAGACGCAACACACCCACTAATAACTAAAACTCTAAAGACAATATAACATACATCGGTAAACGTGAATGCATTTGCAAAAGTGCAATCTATTTATTTATATTTGCACCTTATTGCTCTTTTATCCTGCACGACAACAAAGCTATTGCAACAAAATGTCATTCTTATCTGTACTGTAAAGTTCAAATTTGAATGACAATAAAGGAAGTCTAAGTCTAATACTACACACTATTTTATAGATATTTGGATGTTAGTAGATCAGGCCTTTAATGTACAATGTACAGGCACTTGATGTAGACCTTGTCAATACACATATGTATTTTGTTTTCATTTTTGTTATGGAAATACACTTTATTGCCAAAAGTATTTGACTCACATATGAACTCGAAGTGCCATCCCATTCCTAACCCATAGGGTTCAATATGATGTCGGTCCACCTTTTGCAGCTATTACAGCTTCAACTCTTCTGGGAAGGCTGTCCACAAGGTTGCGGAGTGTGTATATAGGAATTTTCCACCATTCATCCAAAAGTGCATTGGTGAGGTCACACACTGATGTTGGTCGAGAAGGCCCGGCTCTCAGTCTCCGTTCTAATTCATCCCAAAGGTGTTTTATCGGGTTCAGGTCAGGACTCTGTGCAGGCCAGTCAAGTTCATCCACACCAGACTCTGTCATCCATGTCTTTATGGACCTTGCTTTGTGCACTGGTGGTCAGTCATGTTGGAAGAGGAAACTGTTGCATGGAATTATCTAAAATGTTTTATCCTGGAGCATTCAAAGTTCCTTTCACTGGAACTAAGCGGCTAAGAGGAGAAATATAATCTTAGAGAAAAACGTAATTTAAAACATTTGTTTGCACGTACAACACTTAAAACCTTCAGTATATCAATATGTGGAATTAAATTATGGAATGGATTAAGCAAAGCAATCAAACAATGTACTAATATGATACACTTCAAGAAACTCTTCAAACTTAAAGTGTTTACAAAGTACAAAGAAGAAGAACCATGACAAACATTCTCAATTTATTTCATCCATCCATTCATTCATTCTTAAAGTAATCTTACTTATCTCATCATATGAAATATGACTTACTTCACCAATTATTATTATTAAATTCTTACTATTATTTATTTATTTATTTTTATTGTAATTACTTATGGAGTTTATTGTGAAAAAATTGTGAACAGGAAGTGAACAAAAAGTTTTGCAACTGTTATGTAAAGAAAAAGGGGTAGGATTAAATAAGCTCTGCTTCTTCCTACTCCTTTTCGAACATGTTGAATAGAAACTGGAAATTGTGATGTATCATGTTGTATGCTTGCATGTTCGAAATAAACTCAAACTCAAACTCAAACTCAAGTACAACTCCTGAAAAACAACCCCAGACCATAACTCCTGCATCCGCTGACCCCTCTCTGTCAGTTTACGTGGCTTACCACTTCGTGGCTGAGTTGCCGTTGTTCCCAAAACTCTTCCATTTTCTTATAATAAAGCCGACAGTTGACTTTGGAATATTTAGGGGCCAGGAAATTTCACGACTGGATGTGTTGCACAGGTGGCATCCTATGACAGTTCCACGCTGGAAATCACTGAGCTCCTGATTCTGATCATTTAGATGGGTGGCCAAATACTTTTGGCAATTTAAGAGGACAACACTGACACATAAGTTTTGTTTCAATTGTTTTTACGTCTAAAACAGTGGTAAAGGTCTTATCATCAAATATGGAGTCATCACAAAACAATCAGAATCTATTTAAAGCCCTATCAGGGCGGCCGTTGATTGAAGTGGATATTCTTGGCACAGGAGCAACGGGTGATTATGTTCTGATGCCTTTGGCTAACACAAGAACCGCCGCTTAAATCCTACAGCGAGTATACGAGCGACACAGCTGTAAAGTTATTCCTTAAACGCCGCGTTAGGTACTAGAAACCTTTGTTTTATGTGACGTGGCTATGCGAGCTGAGAGGAGTGTAATTGCCACACGGCCTTGCAGGGGAGGACCGGGGATGGAATTACACCCGGTGTGTGTCGACCAAGATTGTGCATCGGAGTGTGGAAATGAGGAAGGAATTAATTTGATTCATGCGTGCTCGGGTACAAGCAAACATGTTGTAAAGATGATAATGCCATCATTTTTCATGTTGTAGCGTGTACTGCTGTCTTGTCGTCCGTTCATTACGTGTATCTATCTTCCGTACACAGAGAAGTACAGCTAATTAGCCGCCTTCAGGCTAAGATAAAAGTCAACTTTAGCATCAAAACCGCAAGCCCCATTACTGATCTGGACATGCTCGATTAAAGTGCTCATTAGGTAACGTTCCAGGTAAGTAACTCCCAGAAAGTCGTCTTATTTTCCTGTCTTTATTGTGCAGTCGTGTGCAATGGGCCTTAGCTCAGTGCTTTTCAACCACTGTGCGATACAGTCTGGTGTGCTTTGGGAGATTACCTAATTTCACCTATTTGGGTTAAAAATATTTTTTGCAAACCAATAATTATAGTCTGCAAATTATGTGTTGTTGTTGAGTGTCGGTGCTGTCTAGAGCTCGGCAGTGTAACCGTGTAATACTCTTCCATGTCAGTAGGTGGCAGCCGGTCGCTAATTGCTTTGTAAATGTCGGGATAGTATATATCTTATAGTATATATCTGTATCATGAATCAATTTAAGTGGACCCTGACTTAAACAAGTTGAAAAACGTATTTGGGTGTTACCATTTAGTGGTCAATTGTACGGAATATGTACTTCACTGTGCAACCTACTAATAAAAGTCTCAATCAATCAATCAAAACAGCGGGAGGCAGCGTGCAGGTAAAAAGGTGTCTAATGCTTAAACCAGTGGTTCTTTACCTGGGTTCGATGGAACCCTAGGGGTTCGGTGAGTCAGGCTCAGGGGTTCGGTGGAGGTCAAGACACACCCGATTCATCGTGTAAATACAAACTTCTCCCTATCGGCGTATTACGGATATGGCAACAGCTGACTGGTTTGCAGGTGTGTAATTTGTTGTGAGTTTATGCACTGTCTTGGTTTTGTTGTTTGAACAAGGTGATGTTCATGCACGGTTCATTTTATGGACCAGTAAAAAAAACATGGTAACACTTTAGTATGGAGAACACATTTACCATTAATTAGTTGCTTATTAACATGCAAATTAGTAACATATTGGCTCTTAACTAGTCATTATTAAGTACTTATTAATGTCTTATTCGGCATGGCCTTATTATAACCCTAACCCTCTAACCCTGACCCTGACCCTCTAACCCTAACCAAATAACTCTAAATTAAGTCTTTATTACTTAGAATATGTTCCCCAAATAACTCTAAATTAAAGTCTTTGTTACTTAGAATATGTTCCCCATACTAAAGTGTTACCAAAAACATATAACTTTGTCTTGAATTTGAAAAAAAAAACAACATTTAATTTTTCACTAAAGAAGGGTTCGGTGAATGCGCATATGAAACTAGTGGGGTTCGGTACCTCCAACAAGGTTAAGAACCACTGGCTTAAACCAAAAATAAACAAAAGGCGAGTGCCCCTAAGAAAAGGCATTGAAATTAAGGAAGGCTATGCAGAACAAAACTAAAACTGAACTGGCTGCAAAGCAAACAAAAACAGAATGCTGGACGACAGCAAAGACTTACTGTGGAGATAAGACGGCGTCCACAAAGTACATCCGAACATGACATGATAATCAACAATGTCCCCACAAAGAAGGATAAAAAACTACTGAAATATTCTTGATTGTTAAAACAAAGTAGATGCGGGAAATATCGCTCAAAGGAAGACATGAAACTGCTACAGGAAAATACCAAAAAAAGAGAAAAAGCCACCAAAATAGGAGAAGACAAGAACTAAAATACTACGCACGGGAAAACACCAAAAAACTCGGGGCTGCATAATTAGTTACATAGCTAAATTAAAGACACTGTAGACTAAATGTGACACTCACTGTTGACAATGAACCCTTCAACTTACCTCAACTCTTTTTTTTTCCTTTTTTTTTTCTTATTCAGTGATACTTGTCCGTATGTTTTTTTGTAACATTTTTTTCTTTTAGTCTGTTCTTTTGATTATCTATCTGCTTGTGGTGAAGAGGAAGGCAGTACATTGCTACCCACTGTGACTGAAATGTAGGACGGTGGGGGGTGGGGGGGTAATTTAGTTTCGGTTTATTTCAGTTTATTTCGACCATGCACACAATACACTGTAGTGCATCACACAATTCCAGTTGTTTCATTACAGCACGGCCGAAAAGGAGTAGGAAGAAGCAGAGCTTATTTTAATCCTACCCCTTGTCATACCAAAAAATGTTATCCAATGTCCTTGTTCTCTGTAACAGTACAGTGAACAATTCTTATTTAATTTTGTATTTTTTTTTGTGTAATTTTTTTTTTGTTTGTTTCTATTTTTATTTGCATTTACTTAATTATTTATTTATTTATTTTTTGGGGTGGGGGGCTATAAAAAAAAAAGTGTCTGTTTTCTCAGTACCTGTTTTATGATTTCCCTATGAAATTAACAAATAAATATATATACACTACCGTTCAAAAGTTTGGGGTCACCCAAACAATTTTGTGGAATAGCCTTCATTTCTAAGAACAAGAATAGACTGTCGAGTTTCAGATGAAAGTTCTATTTTTCTGGCCATTTTGAGCGTTTAATTGACCCCACAAATGTGATGCTCCAGAAACTCAATCTGCTCAAAGGAAGGTCAGTTTTGTAGCTTCTGTAACGAGCTAAACTGTTTTCAGATGTGTGAACATGATTGCACAAGGGTTTTCTAATCATCAATTAGCCTTCTGAGCCAATGAGCAAACACAATGTACCATTAGAACACTGGAGTGATAGTTGCTGGAAATGGGCCTCTATACACCTATGTAGATATTGCACCAAAAACCAGACATTTGCAGCTAGAATAGTTTACAGCGGTCAGTTTGACGCAATAAATCACTGTAGAAAAATACAAAACTTGGGCCAAAGAAGAACCTGTAACCCTGGACAAGTCGCCACCTGTCTATCTGTCAGATAGACAGACAGCATTCACACTCACATTCACACACTGTGTTGGTGAAAATCGAAATAAAGGTGTGGATGCAGCAATTATTTTTCACCACAATAACTCTCAACTCTCCTTTTTTCCCCTTGTGAAACTGCAGTATTGTTTTTGCGTTCCTATATTTTACCAAATGTTCAATGAAAGAAAATACATGATTTCCAGCGTGGAACTGTCATAGGATGCCACCTGTGCAACAAATCCGGTCGTGAAATGTCCTCGCTCCTAAATATTCCAAGGTCAACTGTCGGCTTTATTATAAGAAAGTTGAAGAGTTGGGAACAACAGCAACTCAGCCACCAAGTGGTAGACCATGTAAACTGACAGAGAGGAGTCAGCGGATGCTGAAGTGCATAGTGCAAAGAGGTCGCCGACTTTCTGCACAGTCAGTTGATACAGAGCTCCAAACTTCCAATTAGCCCACGTACAGTACGCAGAGAGCTTCATGGAAGGGGTTTCCATGGCCGTTCAGCTGCATCTAAGCCATACATCACCAAGTCGAATGCAAAGTGTCAGATACAGTGGTGTTAAGCACGTCGCCCCTGGACTCTAGAGCAGTGGAGACTATCTGGCAATCTGATGGACGAGTCTGGGTTTGGAGGTTGCCAGGAGAACGCTACATTTTGGACTGCATTGTGCCGAGTGTGAAATTTAGTAGAGGAGGAATTATGGTGTGGGGTTGTTTTTCAAGAGTTGGGCTTGGCCCTTTAGTTCCAGTGAAAGGAACTTTGAATGCTCCAGGATACCAAAACATTTTGAACAATTCCATGCTCCCAACCTTGTGGGAACAGTTTGAAACGTGACTGTGCACCAGTGCACAAAGCAAGGTCCATAAAGACATGGATGACAGAGTCTGGTGTGGATGAACTTGACTGGCTTGCACAGAGTCCTGACCTGAACCCGCTAGAACATGTTTGGGATGAATTAGAAGGGAGACTGAGAGCCAGGCCTTCTCGGTGTGACCTCACCAATGCGCTTTTGGAAGAATGGTGGAAAATTCCGATAAACACACTCCGCAACCTTGTGGACAGCCTTCCCAGGAGAGTTGAAGCTGTAATAGCTGCAAAAGGTGGACCGACATCATATTGAACACTATGGGTTAGGAATGGGATGGCACTTCAAGTTCATATGTGAGTCAAGGCAGGTGGCCAAATACTTTTGGCAATATAGTGTATATATACACACAGTGTTCTGAAATTTACTTTTAAAAAGTAGTTAATTATAATTACTTGTTACTTTACCAAAAAAGTAATTAAGTTACTCACGGAATTACTCTTTAATAAACGTAATTAAGTACTTGGGAAAATAATTAATGTTACTTAAAAAAAAAAAAAATAATAAAAAATATCTGGTATATACAATTGAGAGACTTTTCATATGAGGGCACAGTGTGCATGCATGTGCTTTTGAAAGGCGGGGCCTGTTGCAGAGTGGCGTGTGATGTCATCGATGGTTTCAATGGATCTGTGTTTGTTTGCTTTAGCAGCGGCAAACTGCAATTTTTTAAATCTTTTGTGTTACCCCCTGGTTAAAATAAAGAGATTGAATGTGCTCCCATGGCTGCCGTATCTTCTTGCCAACAAACAAGGTATTGTTTGGATGACAAGTTTGTCACTTCAGTCAGTGGTTTGTTGTCCATTATTCCCATGGTGTACGTGTGCGTATGTTGTTTTGTGCTGTGTCGGTGTAATGTTGCCTCTCCCCATTTGATATCATGTTCATTTTAGTGCAGTGCTGCTTGTTGCTTTTAGTAATTGTCTTTTTGTCTTGTCTTTTAGTAATTAGTAAGGAAACAAAGGCTCCTAATTTGGCTGCTGACATATGCAGTAACATATTGTGTCATTTTCCATTCTATTATTTTGTCAAAAATATGAGGGACAAGCTGTAAAAATTGATTATTAATCCACTTGTTCATTTACTGTTAATATCTGCTTCTTTTCCGTTTCAACATGTTCTATCTACACTTCTGTTAAAATGTAATAATCACTTATTCTTCTGTTGTTTTGATACTTTACATTAGTTTTGGATGATACCACAAATTTAGGTATCGATCGGATACCAAGTAGTTACAGGATCATACATTGATCATATTCAAAGTCCTCATGTGTCCAGGGACATATTTCCTGAGTTTATAAACATGATATGAATTGTATAAAAAGGAAAAAGATTTTGTGACGATAAGAAATATTGATGTAATCATAGTAGTATCGACTAAATACGCTATTGTACTTGGTATCATTACAGTGGATGCTAGGTGTAGATCCACCCATGGCATTTGTTTACATTGAGGAGCGCTATCTTTTGTTAGCTTTTGTGAGCTATCATATCCTCCTACGGTATGTAGTGAAGCATGTTTAGCTACTCCTCGTCCTGCAGGGATGATACTTGTAAGAAACGTACCTTATTTGTCACCATGGAGGCCAGGATTAGTGATATAGAAGATGTTAAAACACTGCCGACTGCGGACGGATGTTAGTTGCTGGCTAGCTAGCCAGGTCTTAAAGAACCTCTTCCTGAGGGCGTTTCAGTGTTATAACTTCACCTATGTTTAGTTTTTAAGCCAAAATGCGTCCATTCTCCCTTTTCTGTCTACACACTGTGTCTGCTTGTCAGTACTCCGTGATTGTGCGCTGCCGAACATGCTCCTCTGCTCGTAAAACCAGCAATTTCATGACGTGACGACGCACCATCATGCCCGTGAAAAAAAATTAAAAATTGGACCCGAGTAACAGAGTATATTACCATTTTTGATTCATTAGTACTGCGATACTATACTAGTTCCGGTATTCCGTACAACCCTAGTTTACAGGAAAGCAAGTTCTTGCACAGGTTAAAAGTCTGACAGCGATGACCTGGCAGACGAAACCAAACTAGGGTATAAAAGAGGCTAGATCTGGTGCAGAGTGCCAAAAAAGAAGTCCATCATTACTTCGGCTAGGAAGTTCTGTGTTCGCTGGGTTTTGTCTGTCTGTGAATTATTTAGTCAGCAACAGCCCAAAGAGTTATTGGAAGATGTTGATGAAACTTTCATAAAATGTCAGAAACTAGACAAAGTACAAGTGAGCCGAATCATTATCGGAATTCTAGACTCCTTTCACATATTATTTGCTATTGGGAGACGGGGCCGAGGAGAGGTCTGCGTTCTTTGAGGAAGTTGCTGTGCTGTTCAATCATGACTTTATCCCCT
>NC_084750.1:35894462-35996962 GCF_033978785.1 Entelurus aequoreus | reverse complement strand
TTCATGTTCCACTGCACCTTGACATGAGTGAGTTCATACGGGCAATGAGGTTTCATTGCACATTAGTTTAATACACGGGTGTCAAACTCTGGCCCGTGGGCCAAATTTGGCCCGCCGTGTAATTTCATTTGGCCCTCGAGGCAATATCAAATTAACATTAGAGCTGGCTCGCCGGTATTATACAGCAGCACCGCCGCTGTAACACCGCACATTCTCATACATGCCAACCCTCCCGATTTTCCCAAAGTTCAGGGCCCCTCCCGACAATCTCCCGGGGCAACCATTCTCCCGAATATATCCCGATTTCCACCCGGACAACAATATTGGGGGCGTGCCTTAAAGGCACTACCTTTAGCGTCCTCTACAAACTGTCGTCATGTCCGCTTTTCCTCCATACAAACAGCGTGCCGGCCCAGTCACATAATATATACGGATTTTACACACACATAGGTGAATGCAATGCATACTTTATCATCAGCCATACAGGTCACACTGAGGGTGGACGTATAAACAAGTTTAACACTGTTACAAATATGCGCCACACTGTGAACCCACACCAAACAAGAATGACAAACACATTTCGGGAGAACATCCGCACTGTAACACAACATAAACACAACAGAACAAATACACAGAACCCCTTGCAGCACTAACTCTTCTGGGACGCTACAATATACACCCCCCGCTACCACCAAACCCCGCCCACCTCAACCCCCCATGCACTTTCTCTTGCTACTTCAAGGCTTGAATGTTTGATTCATTCATTATTGATATTTTATTTTCCAATTTATTATTAGCCTGTGGAAAAAGTTTATTTTGATATTTACCTCAGAAGGCTGCAAATAGAAAAAAAAGGCATTCAATTTGTATTTACATTTTATTTGATATGCCATTGATATTTTTTAATTATTATTATTATTATTGGAAACTCGATTTTGCATGTCACTATAAAGTTATATAAGCCTTGCTTGTTCAATATTCAATGCAAAACTTGTTTGGGTCCCTATTAAAAGGTTAATTTGTTCAACCTTGGCCCGCAGCTTTGTTCAGTTTTAAATTTTGGCCCACTCTGTATTTGAGTTTGACACCCCTGGTTTAATACTTTAAAGGCCTACTGAAATGATTTTTTTTTATTTAAACGGGAATAGCAGATCCATTCTATGTGTCATACTTGATCATTTCGCGATATTGCCATATTTTTGCTGAAAGGATTTAGTAGAGAAAATCGACGATAAAGTTCGCAACTTTTGCTCTCTGATAAAAAAAAAGCCTTGCCTGTACCGGAAGTAGCGTGACGTCACAGGAGCTAGTATTCCTCACAATTCCCCATTGTTTACAATGGAGCGAGAGAGATTCGGACCGAGAAAGTGATGATTACCCCATTAATTTGAGCGAGGATGAAAGATTCGTAGATGAGGAACGTTACAGTGAAGGACTTGAGAGACAGTGATGGACGTATCTTTTTTCGCTCTGACCGTAACTTAGGTACAAGCTGGCTCATTGGATTCCACACTCTCCTTTTTTTATTGTGGATCACGGATTTGTATTTTAAACCACCTCGGATACTATATCCTCTTGAAAATGAGAGTCGATAACGCGAAAGGGACATTCAGTGCCTTTTATCTCCACGACAATACATCGGCGAAATGCTTTAGCTACGAGCTAGCGTGATAGCATCGTGCTTTAACTGCATATAGAAACAAAAAAATAAACCTCTGACTGGAAGGATAGATAGAAAATCAACAATACTATTAAACCGTGGACATGTAAATACACGGTTAATGCTTTCCAGGCTGGCGAAGGTTAATGCTGTGCTAACGACGCCATTGAAGCTAACTTAGCAACTTAGCAACGGGACCTCACAGAGCTATGCTAAAAACATTAGCTCTCCACCTACGCCAGCCAGCCCTCATCTACTCATCAACACCCGTGCTCACCTGCGTTCCAGCGATCGGCAGAAGGACGAAGGACTTCACCCGATGCGTTTGGCGGCCCGGAGACGTAGGAAGTCAAGGTGAGGTCGGCGGCTAGCACGGGTAGCGCGGCTAGCGCGGCTAGCGCGGCTAGCGTTCCAACAAAGTCCTCCTGGTTGTGTTGCTGTAGTCCGCTGCTAATACACCGATCCCACCTACAACTGTCTTCTTTGCAGCCTTCATTGTTCATTAAACAAATTGCAAAAGATGTCCAAAATACTGTGGAATTATGAAATGAAAACAGAGCTTTTTGTATAGGATTCTACGGGTACCATAACTTCCGTTACTCTGACTTCGTCACGCGCATACGTCATCATACCGCGACGTTTCAGCCGGATATTTCCCGGGAAGTTTTAATAGTCACTTTATAAGTTAACCCGGCCGTATTGGCATGTGTTGCAATGTAAAGATTTCATCATTGATATATAAACTATCAGACTGCGTGGTCGGTAGTAGTAGGTTTCAGTAGGCCTTTAAAACTCTAAATTGTGCCAAGATCTGCATGAGTGGTTGTTTGTCTGTATTGTCCCTATGATTGACTGCCGACCAGTCCAGGGTGTACAATGCCTCCTGCCCAACTCCTCATCAATGATGCTGAACACATATAAAAATCGATGGATGAATGCTTCACTTTTAGATAAACGTGATGCATTGAAAAACATTTTTCACACCTTCGTACTATTTTTGGCTCATAAATGTAGCCCCTTTTTCCTCCAATTCAACAAGGAGGCAGTTCTATAATAATAGTTTTTTTTTTCAAATTTTTATGGTGCGGGAGTGATGAGGCCATTGAACTTGGTAGGACACTCTGGGCGGGTCGTTAGTTTGGTCTACAGTATCATTAGCGTCCAGAACAAACACATTAGGTCCTGCTGGACCACCCTTCATCCAGGCCATTTAGGGTGATAATTAGACTATAACAGGCAGCCATTCCCCTCAATGTGGGTCATCTACTGTTCAGCATGCGACCACTAAAATACACCCAGAGGCGTCTGGGTGTGTGGCCACAAACAGATACAGTATACTACTAAAATAAGTCGATTCCTGCTATTAATAGGGCTTACGTTCCAGGAGACCACCAGCGTAAAAACATGCAAATGCATATTTTTGACAAAATATTTGCCTCCAAGGACCAAAGGGAAAATGTGCCAATGGGCTGCAGGCCAAAGAAAGCGATGGAACAGCAGCACCATGAGTGAGGAGTGTAGCGCCATACCGCCAAATATAGATATTCACGTTTGGTTGATGGCAACTATAGCCTTGCAAACGTGCATATCAATGATTGTGTGAGCGTCAAAGGGGTCAGTTAGTATCGTTCTACTTTTGGGAAGCCACCATTTGGCAGGTTAAATGAAATATTGATGTTATATACTGATTTCAGATCAACATATACAGTACAATCCAAAAGTTTGGACACATCTTCTCCCCATTGATTGATTGATTGAGACTTTTATTAGTAGGTTGCACAGTGAAGTACATATTCCGTACAGTTGACCACTAAATGGTAACACCCGAATAAGTTTTTCAACTTGTTTAAGTCGGGGTCCACTTAAATTGATTCATGATACAGATATATACTATCATATATACTATCATCATAATACAGTCATCACACAAGATAATCACATTGAATTATTTACATTATTTACAATCAGGGGTGTGGAGGGGGGGGTGGGGGATATGGACATCAAGTAGTGGACATAGAGAGAGAGAGAGAGAGAGAGAGAGAGAGAGAGAGAGAGAGAGAGAGAGAGAGAGAGAGAGAGAGAGATCAGAAGGCATAAGAAAAAGTATCTGCATTTGATTGTTTACATTTGATTATTAGCAATCCGGGGAGGGTGTTAGTTTAGGGTTGTAGCTGCCTGGAGGTGAACTTTTATTGCGGTTTTGAAGGAGGATAGAGATGCCCTTTCTTTTATACCTGTTGGGAGCGCATTCCACATTGATGTGGCATAGAAAGAGAATGAGTTAAGACCTTTTGTTAGTTCGGAATCTGGGTTTAACGTGGTTAGTGGAGCTCCCCCTGGTGTTGTGGTTATGGCGGTCATTTACGTTAAGGAAGTAGTTTGACATGTACTTCGGTATCAGGGAGGTGTAGCGGATTTTATAGACTAGGCTCAGTGCAAGTTGTTTAACTCTGTCCTCCACCTTGAGCCAGCCCACTTTAGAGAAGTGGGTAGGAGTGAGGTGGGATCTGGGGTGGAGGTCTAGAAGTAACCTGACTAGCTTGTTCTGAGATGTTTGGAGTTTAGATTTGAGGGTTTTGGAGGTGCTAGGGTACCAGGAGGTGCATGCGTAATCGAAAAAGGGTTGAATGAGAGTTCCCGCCAGAATCCTCAAGGTGCTTTTGTTGACCAGAGAGGAAATTCTGTAGAGAAATCTTGTTCGTTGGTTAACCTTTTTGATTACCTTGGTTGCCATTTTATCACAGGATAATCATTCAATGCGTTTTCTTTATTTTCCTGACTATTTACATCGTAAATTGTCACTGAAGGCATCTGAACTATGACCGCTGCTCCCAGTCTGTGGAACGCTCTCCCTGACCACCTGAGGGCACCTCAGACTGTGGATGCTTTTAAAAAAGGCTTAAAAACCCGTATTTAAAAAAAAAGCCTTTTTATAGATTTTTATAGATATGCATGCTGGTTCTAGCTGTTGGGCTGTTTCTGGTTTTATATTTTATTTGTTTTTATTATCTTTTATTATTATTGTTATTATTACTATTTTTTTTTACACTGTGGCACTTTCAATCAATCAATCAATCAATGTTTATTTATATAGCCCTAAATCACAAGTGTCTCAAAGGGCTGCACAAGCCACAACGACATCCTCGGTACAGAGCCCACATACGGGCAAGGAAAAACTCACCCCAGTGGGACGTCGATGTGAATGACTATGAGAAACCTTGGAGAGGACCGCATATGTGGGTAACACCCCCCCCCCCCCCCCCCCCCCTCTAGGGGAGACCGAAAGCAGGTGACCGAAAGCAATGGATGTCGAGTGGGTCTGACATAATATTGTGAAAGTCCAGTCCACAGTGGATCCAACACATCAGCGAGAGTCCAGTCCATAGTGGGGCCAGCAGGAAACCGTCCCGAGCGGAGACGGGTCAGCAGCGCAGAGATGTCCCCAACCGATACACAGGCTAGCGGTCCACCCGGGGTCCCGACTCTGGACAGCAAGCACTTCATCCACGGCCACCGGACCTGTGCAACCCCCCCTCCAAGGAAGAGGGGAGCAGAGGAGAGAAGAAAAGAAACTGCAGATCAACTGGTCTAAAAAGGGGGTCTATTTAAAGGCTAGAGTATACAAATGAGTTTTAAGATGGGACTTAAATGCTTCTACTTTGAGGTTGTTCTGCTCAACGTAAAGTGCTTTTTACAAATAAAATCGATTATTGTTATTATGACTACCTCTTGAAGCTCATCGAGAGAATGCCAGGAGTGTGTGAAAAGATTATCGGAGCAAAGGGTGGCTATTTTGAAGAAACTAGAATTTAAAACATGTTTTCAGTTATTTCTCTTTTTTTGTTAAGGACATAGTTCATAGTTTTGATACCTTCAGTGACAATCTACAATGTAAACAGTCATGAAAATAGAGAAAACGGATTGAATGAGAAGGTGTGTCCAAACTTTTGGCTTGTACGAGCTCATCTAAGATGGACTGATGCAAAGTGGAGAAGTGTTCTGTGGTCTGACGAGTCCACATTTCGAATTGTTTTTGGAAACTTCGGACGTCGTGTCCTCCGGAACAAAGAGGAAAAGAACTATCCGGATTGTTCTTGGCGCAACGTTCAAAAGCCAGCATCTGTTATGGTATGGTGTTGTATTAGTGCCCAAGGCATGGGTAACTTACACATCTGTGAAGGCACCATTAATGCTGAACGGTACATACAGGTTTTGGAGCAACATATGTTGCCATCCAAGCAACGTTATTATGGACGCCCCTGCTTATTTCAGCAAGACAATGCCAATTCACGTGTTACAACAGCGTGGTTTTATATTAAAAGACTGCGGGTACTAGACTGGCCATTCAGAATGTGTGGTGCATTATTAAGCATAAAATATGACAACTTAAGGTCTACATTAAGCAAGAATGGGAAAGAATTCCACCTGAAAAGCTTCAAAAATTGGTCTCCTTAGTTCCCAAACGTTTACTGAGTGTTGTTAAAAGGAAAGGCCATGTAACACAGTGGTAAAAATGCCCCTGTGCCAACTTTTTTGCAATGTGTTGCTGCCATTAAATTCTAAATTAATGATTATTTGCCAACAAAAATGAAGTTTCTCAGTTCGAACATTAAATATCTTGTCTTTGCAGTCTATTCAATTGAATATAAGTTGAAAAGGATTTGCAAATCATTGTGTTCTGTTTTTATTTACCATTTAAACAACGTGCCAACTTCACTGGTTTTGCATGCGAGTGGTCTGCACTGGTTGTCACATGGAACAAAACATCAGCTAATCAGGAACTCAGCCGGTAGAAGAAGACGGAAGCAAAGCGAGTGTAGTTCAAAACGAGATAAAGTTTGGATATAAAATCTCACTGAGTTGTGGAAAAATTCACCTGTCCATTTATTTATCCTGCATACCTTACCAAAAGCCAGGAACTGCAATCACAAAAATGTCATGTCAGTCCAGGTACTACAGTGTATCAGTTGTTGAAATTGTTCCGTGTCTGCTATATGCTCCTTGGTAGCACGCCACACTACAAGAACAATAAACCACATAAACATTGTTATAATTTCTAAAATGTAATAAAAAAAGTCGGTCTGCCGGGCTTTAATACTTCACTTTAATGTTGGTAATTGAAAATCATTGCCTCACTTCCTCCACCGAACCCGACTGATGTCACATAAATGTTGATTTGTTCCGAGTCGCTTTCCCCCGCACAACGGCTGCAATATTGCTTTTCTCTAACCTATGTTTCCCATGGAGAAATAATTTCTTTAACACAATATATTACAATATTTCCACGGCGCTCGCCTCTTGCCATGTTGTTATTTCTCCGCGCTGATGTGACGCAGCGAGCGAGTACTGTATTCCTCTGTTCCGCAGTTACACGTACATTGCTGACATTATTGTGTAGTTTCACGCAGCAGGCTTTCTGTTCCCTGGTGAGTAGTGTGGCACATTAAGGAGTAACGAATGACGCCGTGACACCGGATAGTTATTCAGAGTGTTTTGTTTTTTTCTCCAGCCAACAGACAGCCTATGCTATTTACTTTGCATTACATACACATGTGAGAATTGCATTGGGCCTCAATTTGGAGGGAAAGTAATGTAGAGGGAAACAAAGAGATGGACGCTTTCACAGATTGCCAAGTGGACTAAAATGGACTCAACCAAACTGTGGAACTCTATATTGCCAAAAGTATTTGGCCACCTGCCTTGACTCACATATGAACTTGAAGTGCCATCCCATTCCTAACCCATAGGGTTCAATATGATGTCGGTCCACCTTTTGCAGCTATTACAGCTTCAACTCTTCTGGGAAGGCTGTCCACAAGGTTGCGGAGTGTGTTTATAGGAATTTTCGACCGTTCTTCCAAAAGCGCATTGGTGAGGTCCAGCGTTGGGTTACTGTACCGCCGTTCGTTTCGGCGGTAACTTAATATCTAAAGGGCCGTGAACAATGTGTCACCATTAATAATGTGAGATCTTCCTTCCGCAAAATAGAAACAGGGATACCTCAGGGTAGTGTCTTGGGACCAATACTATTCAGTCTATACATCAATGACCTACCAGATGTATGCACAGATATAGATTTACAGATGTATGCAGATGACACAGAGGTATATACATCAGGTAAGACCTGTACTCTAGTTGCTGAGAAGTTAAATGCTAAATTAGACAAAATAGCATCTTGGCTGGCATCATCCTGTTTAACCCTAAACACTAAAAAGACTAACTCTGTCTGCTTCTCCATTAAAAAGCTACCTCAAACAAACCTGAATATAAAAATTAATGAGGAGGTCATTGAACAAGTACCTAAAGTCAAATATTTGGGCATAATCATAGACTATCAGCTGAATTTTAAAAGTCACATTAAGAAAATGTGTAAAACCCTGAAGGCAAACCTAGGCTGTTTTAAGATTATAAGACACTGCTTAACTCTTAGCTGTGCTTTTACTTTTATGAATGCAATGATTCTTTCACACATATCTTATGGCTTAACTACATGGTCCCAGGCACACCGTCATCAATCAAGACCATTGAGTGTCTTTATAACCGCACCTTGAAAGCTCTAGACAAGAAGAGTATACGATATCATCATTGCCAAATTTTAACCAAATACAATATTTTAAGTTTTACCAATTTTATTTTGTTACACACAGTCAAACTGGTTTTTAAATGCTTGGGTAACTCTGCTCCCCAATTGCTCTGCAAGGCAATTACAAGACTGCAAAGTGGTACCAGATCCACCACCCGAGCAATGTAAAAAGGCAACTGTTGTGTTCCATTCCGTAGAACATCTTTTGCCCAGACTGCCTTTTCAATAAAAGGACCACAACTATGGAACTCTTTACCGGACACTTTGAAAAGTATACCTGCACTTGTCACTTTCAAAAAACAAACACAATTATGGCTAGTTGAGCAACAATCGTGTTCCCATGTTTAGTTTTTACTCATTTTTACTAATTGGTTTTTATCTAGTCTGCACTTTGGCTGTGTTATTATTATTATTGGCTTTTATCTAGTTTGCACTTTGTCTGTATTATTACTATTATCATTATTATCGACTCATTCTATTTTTTATTTTCCTATTTTAATTATGTTGGATCTGTGTTGTTGTTGTTGTTGTTGTTGTTGTTGGGAACAAGTGTTGTAAATTACCTTTGGCTACAAACACTATTATGCATACATCGGATAACTGTTTCAGATGTCTATGTTTTTGTATCTGTCCCTATTTCAAATAAACCTCGATATATATATATATATATATATATATATATATATATATATATATATATATATATATATATATATATATATATATATATATATATATATATATATATATATATAGTAATCTAACGCGTTATTTTTTATATTCAGTAACTCAGTTACCGTTACTACATGATGCGTTACTGCGTTATTTTACGTTATTTTTTATGTAGTATCGGCTAGAAACAGAAGATCTGAGTGTGTTTTATTGCAGCGCTGCGGTGTCTTCCTTCTGTGTCACAAGGAAGAGAAGAGGCGTGCTTTGTGTGGGTGGGGGCGGGTGGGGGCTCCCAGACCGTAGTCGAGGGGCGCAGGGGAGACGTTCCTCCAGGGCCTATGTACTTCGGGGCTAACAACCTTCACTTTACCCGGAAGTGGGTCTTTACAGCTGAGGGTGAATGACGAGGTCGGTGGTTTGTTGCAACTTTGTGACTTTATTGGACGCAGTCATCCACCAAGCTAGAGCACCTGCACGCACTCACTGTCGCCGGTCCCTCACCTCTCTCGCCCACTCACTCACCTCACATGCTGTCATATCTTAAAGGGCCACACACACATACGCTACTCTCATAACAACTAACAAGACATCACGGTGAAGCCAGAAGTCGAGTTTCTTAACATGGAGACATTCTCAATACTTTTCTTTTGTCGAACACAAAAAAAAAATAATTTTGTTAAATGTAAGTTGTGTCTTGGATCAAAGATCCTATCTACTTAAAGTTAAAGTTAAAGTGCCATTATGTTGCAGCTATTTTAAATAGTTTTGTCAACTTGTTCTGGCCTGAAATAAATTGGCCCATTGAAACATATCTTTGTCTTTGTGTGTTGCACGTAGACCACATTGCTTTCTGAGTTCAGTGATGCAAATGCATGTCAAGTTGATCAACAGATTGTATTATTCTCCAGTGCAATAACAGTACTGAAATGAAGGCTAAAAGGGCATTAATGGGAGCCTTAAAAAAAAAAAGGAGAAAAAAAAGAAGTAACTAAATAGTTACTTTTCACAGTAACGCATTACGTTTTGGTGTAAGTAACTGAGTTACTTTTGAAATAAAGTAACTAGTAACTGTAACTAGTTACTGGTGTTCAGTAACTAACCCAACACTGGTGAGGTCACACACTGATGTTGGTCGAGAAGGCCTGGCTCTCAGTCTCCCTTCTCATTCATCCCAAAGGTGTTCTATCAGGTTCAAGGTCAGGACTCTGTGCAGGCCAGTCAAGTTCATCCACACCAGACTCTGTCATCCATGTCTTTATGGACCTTGCTTTGTGCACTGGTGCACAATCATGTTGGAAGAGGAAGGGGCCCGCTCCAAACTGTTCCAACAAGGTTGGGAGCATGGAATTGTCCAAAATGTTTTGGTATCCTGGAGCATTCAAAGTTCCTTTCACTGGAACTAAAGGGCCAAGCCCAACTCCTGAAAAACAACCCCACATCGTAATACCACTTTGTGGCTGAGTTGCTGTTGTTCCCAAACTCTTCCATTTTCTTATAATAAAGCCGACAGTTGACTTTGGAATATTTAGGGGCCAGGAAATTTCACGACTGGATTTGTTGCACAGGTGGCGTCCTATGACAGTTCCACGCTGGAAATCACTGAGCTCCTGAGAGCGGCCCATTCTTTCACAAATGTTTCTACAAACAGTCTCCATGCCTAAGTGCTTGATTTTATACACCTGTGGCCGGGCCAAGGGATTAGGACAATTGATTCTGATCATTTGGATGGGTGGCCAAATACTTTTGGCAATATAGTGTACATGTACCTCTAGTGGTACGTGTGCTCCGTCAAGTAATATGCCGAAGAATCGCTTGATTAAAGTACAATGTTTCCTGTATGTAAACGCAGTGATACTGTTCAAACTGTGTATAATGTTACAGTGGCCAAAAATATTAAAACATACCGTATTTTTCGGACCATAGGGCGCACCGGATTATAAGGTGCACTGCCGATAAATGGTCTCTTTTCGATCTTGTTTCATATATAAGGCGCACCGGATTACAAGGCGCATTAAAGAAGTCCTTTTTTAATTTTTTTCTAAATGTAAAACACTTCCTTGTGGTCTACATAACATGTAATGGTGGTCCTTTGATCAAAATGTTGCATAGATTATGTTTTACAGATCATCTTCAAGCCGCTTTCTGACAGTCGCTTCAGGATGCGGCGTTTTGTGGGTGGTCTAATTTACGTGGTTCACCTTCGACAGCGTCTTCTCCCCGTCATCTTTGTTGTAGCGGTGTAGCGTGCAAGGACGGGAGTGAAAAAAGTGTCAAAAGATGGAGCTAACTGTTTTAATGACATTCAGACTTTACTTCAATCAATCAATAACGAAGCAGCAACTAGTGCAATAACAACGCCGGAAATGTGTCCCGTGTAAAACCGTCTGACCGGAACTCTCTAATAACTAAAGTTCCTTGGGTGAATAATGTAAACTCACTACACCGGTATGTTTTAGCGCTTTCATGGCGAGTTTACTGACAGATATAAGTAAGAACTTTACACTACTTTATATTAGAAAAGGCAACAGTGGAGGATGAATGTCCCATAACAAGAAGATAAAGAAAAAGAAGAAGCTTATCGACTACGGTGTCGGCACGGACTATAAAGGCGGACCTGCGCAATTTTTCAGGACTTATGCAGATCCCAAATACACATCAGCAGGTACCAGAAGATAAGAAACGTTTGTTTTGCATAGTGTTGCGAAACAAAACACCAGATAATATGTCTTACCTTATACACACACCATAATAATATTTGTATGTTGAAGCACAGTACAATCCACCAAGCGGTGCGGCTTCATAGCTTACCAAAGTCGTTGCAGTCTACACGTATCTCTTATGTTTGAATGCCATCTACTGGTCCCATTTATCATTACACCATGTACCAAATAAAATAGCTTCGAGGTGGGTAAGCTCAACCAAATGTATTCCTTATAACCCGTGCACCGAGTTTTGAGAAAAAATATATATTTTAAGTGCGCCTTATTGTCCGTGAAATAGGGTACTTGTTAAATAATACAGCTGCCTTTTTTAATGAATTTTTAGGTCTACTACGCTACTGTATTTTAATGTTGGTCATTATGGTGGTACATGAAGAGGCAAGTTTTTTCTGAGGTGGAACTTAGTGGAAAAAAACAAAGTTTGAGAACCACTGGACTAAACAATAAAAACCGTTGAGTGGAGTTGAATGTTGAAGCACAGTACAAATTACGGTGGTGTACACATCACTGATACATGTGAAAGTGCATTCATGGAATTGTTCCTTTCTTATTGTAAACTTTGATGGTGTTGGATTTAGTAAATTCCACACACGGTTATTACGTGGCAAGATGGACTGGGCAAAGAAATAGGCTAGAAGCCTTTTTAAGTGCTGTGTTCCAGAGATGGAAAGTAGTGAATAATATTAAATGCATTATCATATTACGTGTGTCACTTTAATTAAGTTAAGTGGAACCTCGATTTAGGAACTTGACTGGTTCTTGAACAGGTCTCATAAATAGAAAGTTCATTTATTGAAGCACATTTCTCCTAAAGAATCCATTTAAATGTGAATAATAGTACATTTTTAGTAAAAGTTTGTACAAACCGAGTGTATTCAATCCAACCATACTTCCTTTTAATAGCAATTACAAACACATTGTATTCACTTTTGTTAGCTCCATAAACATTGCAGCAAATTGAAATATGCATGTCGAATGCTTGGCAAAATTATACATGCTTGATTAAATTAAACATGCAATATAGTAACCCCTCGTTCATTTCTGTTAATTGGTTTTAGGCCGGACCGTGGTATATGAATTTTCACCAAGTAGGAATTCCGATATGTTCATAGCTAGAAAGTAAAAGACGCGTTACATCCTTTTTAAAACTTGTTATAAGGGCCCTTTAGACATAAAGGAACACCCACCAACATTAGTTTAATACAGTACTAAAGTATTAGATTAGTACTTTTTACCCATTATTACTGCATTACTATACAAGTAATGCTGCCTGACGTTGAGCCAATCAGTAGTGTTGCGTTGACCAGCTCTTCTCCCAGGGATTTTAAGCTGCTGGTCACTCCCAAGTTCTTTTTCTGGCACATAAGCTGAAGTTTAAATTCATCACCAGGCAGTAGTTGGTATTTTGTGGTTTATTCTCAAAGCTTTGAAGACAAACGTGAGACCAAATCCAGTACAGAAGCGTTCCCCCGCCCAGTCTAGATCGATCTCCCCCCAAAACCCCGGAACTCCTGTCTTCTTCCCTCTGTCCCTCGCTCCCACCCTCGTTGTTTAGACTACTCCCTGAGTTATCTCTACTCCCTGCATTCCACTGCTAAAAGGCAGACACACATTACTTTGCAGACTAAAAAGAAGGAAGAATACGAGCTATTTTGTAATATGACTATGGAAGTAAAGAAGTAACACTTAAATATGGATATATGTAAAAATCTCCTTCCGTCAGTAGCTATGATACTCTTATTGGTTTGGGTCTTCTCTAGTGGCCATTACTATTGTAGTATTGACATATGTAGTTCATTTAGCCACCATTATGCTTGAATATGCTTACAGTAGGCCAAAAATATGCTTTAAAAAAATCTGTGATAGAATGAAGCCCCAAACATCTTCAAAGGACGACTGTATCCCATTGTCCCTAAATGTTAGCACTTTCTGGTAAACAAGTTCATTTTTCTCACACTTTATATCATATAAAAGAAAAAGATGAGATTAGTGTGGTAACTACACACGAAGGTACATTTGCAGATTAAAATGTGATCTACAGCTCCCCTATCCCATGTAAAATCAGGCCGTATCTTCAATCGAATACTTCCGTTAAAAGTGGCCATCAAATGACCTCAAACCGTGTGTAGCTATTTCTACCATCGAATGATGTCAGTCAGGAGAAATCCAATCCCAGAAATGATATCATGAATGATTTATAAGACAGAGAAATGCATTTACCCAAGCAGCAATACAATGAGAAGTTGATGCAAACATCGTAATGGAAAAACACAAAGGTTATGGAGATGTTTTATGAAAGGGAGAAGGCATCTGTGGATATTGTCTGCACAGAGGAGAGATAGGAGAATGTACACTATTATGAATTTGGGAAGACATTTGTGGATATAGTCTGCACTGGGAGACATATTCACAGCTTTTTCTTTATATTGCTAAACTGGATTTCCCATGCATACATACTGTATATGCAAGACCCTTCAACGGAGAGAACAAAGGTAGGGCCAGCATTGCCGTCCTACATGTTAATAATACATGTTTTGTATGAGCTCCTCATGAAACTTTCATCTTTGGAATATGAGCTCACTAAGGGAGATCAAACGTCAAATCAGGGGGTCGTGATTAAGCATATGAAGCGCAAATCAACTCATTTAAATTCACATGAACCCTGCATCAAAATGTATGAGCCATGACATGGATGGCGCCCTAATTTATTGACCTTGTGTCGGTTTTCATAATTAAAGCTGAGATGTGTTTGCGCACATCTGCCACAGTGCAGGTATAATTATGGAGGTTCGATCACAAAAAAAGCAAAAATGGAAGAGTAACCAATAAGTGAGCAAAATGAGTAATTACTTTTTAACCCCATGGGGACAAGTATAAATATCAGTAGTGGGCCGTCAGGGCCTGCAAGACCTTTTCTGCTGGCCTAAACACTTCCAGAAGCTCTGACCTACAGTTAACGCTTAAAATCTGTTCAAATACAAACCCCGTTTCCATATGAGTTGGGAAATTGTGTTAGATGTAAATATAAACGGAATACAATGATTTGCAAATCCTTTTCAACCCATATTCAATTGAATGCACTACAAAGACAAGATATTTGATGTTCAAGCTCATAAACTTGATTTTTATTTTGCAAAATAATAATTAACTTAGAATTTCATGGCTGCAACACGTGCCAAAGTAGTTGGGAAAGGGCATGTTCACCACTGTGTTACATGGCCTTTCCTTTTAACAACACTCAGTAAACGTTTGGGAACTCAGGAGACACATTTTTTAAGCTTCTCAGGTGGAATTATTTTCCATTCTTGCTTGATGTACAGCTTAAGTTGTTCAACAGTCCGGGGGTCTCCGTTGTGATATTTTAGGCTTCATAATGTGCCACACATTTTCAATGGGAGACAGGTCTGTACTACAGGCAGGCCAGTCTAGTACCCGCACTCTTTTACTATGAAGCCACGTTGATGTAACACATGGCTTGGCATTGTCTTGCTGAAATAAGCAGGGGCGTCCATGGTAACGTTGCTTGGATGGCAACATATGTTGCTCCAAAACCTGTATGTACCTTTCAGCATTAATGGCGCCTTCACAGATGTGTAAGTTACCCATGTCTTGGGCACTAATACACCCCCATACCATCACAGATGCTGGCTTTTCAACTTTGCGCCTATAACAATCCGGATGGTTCTTTTCCTCTTTGGTCCGGAGGACATGACGGCCACAGTTTCCAAAAACAATTTGAAATGTGGACTCGTCAGACCACAGAACACTTTTCCACTTTGTATCAGTCCATCTTAGATGAGCTCAGGCCCAGCGAAGCCGACAGCGTTTCTGGGTGTTGTTGATAAACGGTTTTCGCCTTGCATAGGAGAGTTTTAACTTGCACTTACAGATGTAGCGACCAACTGTAGTTAGTGACAGTGGGTTTCTGACGTGTTACTGAGCCCATGTGGTGATATCCTTTACACACTGATGCCGCTTGTTGATGCAGTACAGCCTGAGGGATCGAAGGTCACGGGCTTAGCTGCTTATGTGCAGTGATTTCTCCAGATTCTCTGAACCCTTTGATGATATTACGGACCGTAGATGGTGAAATCCCTAAATTCCTTGCAATAGCTGGTTGAGAAAGGTTTTTCTTAAACTGTTCAACAATTTGCTCACACATTTGTTGACAAAGTGGTGACCCTCGCCCCATTCTTGTTTGTGAATGACTGAGCATTTCATGGAATCTACTTTTATACCCAATCATGGCACCCACTTGTTCCCAATTTGCCTGTTCACCTGTGGGATGTTCCAAATATGTGTTTGATGAGCATTCCTCAACTTTATCAGTATTTATTGCCACCTTTCCCAACTTCTTTGTCACGTGTTGCTGGCCTCAAATTCTAAAGTTAATGATTATTTGCAAAAAAAAAAAATGTTTATCAGTTTAAACATCAAATATGTTGTCTTTGTAGCATATTCAACTGAATATGGGTTGAAAATGATTTGCAAATCATTGTATTCCGTTTATATTTACATCTAACACCATTTCCCAACTCATATGGAAACGGGGTTTGTATATGTGATTGCCAAGGGACATGTAACCAAATATTAACATTGCTGTATGTATACTTTTGACCCAGCAGATTTGGTCACATTTTCAATAGACCCATAATAAATTCATAAAATAACCAAACTTCATAAATGTTTTTTGAGACCAACAAGTATGTGCTCCAATCACTCTATCAAAAAAGAATCTAAGTTGTAGAAATTATTGGAAACTCAAGACAGCCATGACATTATGTTCTTTACAAGTGTATGTAAACTTTTGACCACGACTGTAATACACATTTTTCCAAAGCTCAATAATACCAAAGGCTCAATAATGCATCACCAATAATTGTTCCTCATGCAGCATCTATCATCGCAGTATAATGCAGAGCTGCTAGAAAGTCTTTTTTTTCCGTAAGCCGTAATATGATCAAGCGTGACACAGGTTGAGTTATTGTGCATGTGTGCATGAGAGTGAGTCTAGGTGCATAGGGTGTCATTATTTGAGTGAAGACGTGTCTATCTTGATACCCTAACAGTGCCTCTGGGCTGCAAAGACACACTTCAAGTACTTGTCATTAGCATATATTGCACTCATGGGGAGAATTTCCCTGCTGAATAAAGTGATGCATGATGTTTTGGGCTCTGAAGCAACATATGGTAATTTGTACAGTTTTTATTTAATCATTTTATCCTGGGCCAAGTGCAACCCTGCAAAAGTTTGGGAAAACAATCTAAAGAGAAAATGCGTTTGGGTGGCGGACTAACGTGGTAATCACTGAGCATTTACCCGCCAGTTGGTAAGAGCTAGTTCTAAAATAATTTGACTGTTGTATGGCTACTTTTAAAAAAACGATGACAACTAATTTAGACAAATTGAGGGTTAGGGTATTGCTTCTAACAACCCGCACTCATTTGTGCAAGACGAGGGGTGTCAAAGTCATTTTAGTGCACACGCGGGCCGGACTATTAAAATCAGGGCATTAAAACTAAAAAAATAAAGACAACTTCCGATTGTTTTCTTTGTCTTACTTTGGCCAAAAAAAGAACAAACGCATTCTGAAAATATTACAATAAAAATATAGAAAAAAAATACCGGCAGCAGTAAAGTTTAGATCCATGAAGGACAGAAGAAAGTGAATGAATGTTTATAACTGAATAAATGTACAAATGTATAAAAATGTGTTTTCTTTGGTGTTACTTTTTTTTAATGAATTTAGTAAAGTTTATGACAACCTTTTTCCAAAACACAATATAGAATGTGAGATATAACAGGATAATGCATACATGTATCATTTATTTTCAAAACGGTTACAAAAAAGTGGCACCCCAAAAATTTTCTGTAGGACCCCATTTTTATAACTTGATAGGGCCCCCAGGACCCCATTTTGAAAATTTGTAGCGCCAACACTGATGGAGTATTGGTGCGTACAAAACAGCAGCAGGCGGCTGTGGCCTGCGGGCCGGTTCTAATACTAATCAAATATCATCCCGGGGGCCATTGGTACTTGACTTTGTGTCATGTCTGTGGGATCATGTTTTGTTTTAGACATGTCCTGTTTGGTTTTGGTCACTTAGTTCCTGCTTTTTCACTCCCTCGTTTTGTCACAATAGCAACGATTAGTTTCACCTGTTTCGCATTTTGAGTCACGCACCTGTTTTCACTAATCATGTCACCAGTATTTAGGCTTCCAGTTGCCAGGCAGTCTGTCTGGCGACATTACTTCTGACACCCATGCTATCCTTTGCTTCCTGTTGATAGCATAGTTCATGCTCCATGCTTTCCAGGCAAGTTTTTGTTTATGACCGTAGTTCAGTTTATGTGTTGACGTTCTTTTGTTTCATAACCAAGTTGGTTCTCTGCCTTGTGCGCGCCTTTTGTTTGTGCCCTTTGTTCCTTTTTATAGTAAAATTAAATCATGTCCCTACCTTCACGCCACGTCCGCTTCTATTCTTGCATCTCGGGAAAACAAACACCCCATAGTCCACGTTATGACACTTTGACACTTAGGTGCGAGACTATTCGCGTATCATTAATACTTGGTGGCAAAAATGCAATAATCAGACATCGTGTTTACACTGCATGATTCGGACTCCTCTCAATTGCTCCGTTTATTGCAGTTCTGAGTGTTGCTGGGTCGGGTTTGGTTTTGGAATTGGATTGCATTGTTATGGTATTGCTGTGTATTGTTTTGTTGGATTGATTAATAAAAAAAATTAAAAAATTAAAGAATGTAAAAAATAAAAAATAATAATAATAAAATTAAAAAAAATCGATTTTTAAAAAATGAGAATCGATTCTGAATCGCACAACGTGAGAATTGCGATTCGAATTCGAATCTATTTTTTCCCACACCCCTAATGTATATATATCGCAGTGTGGATTTTGGCCACATTGACCATCCGTATTTCCTAATGTCAGCAACTCTGAATGAAGCTCATCACTCTGTGCCAAACCGTCTTTGTTTTTGGCTAACACCTCAATTGCATAGTGAAGTTCTCACAGTAAGATATGCAAAAAAAAATATTTAAAAAACAGCGACAAGGTTGTCAGCTTTATCATGTCCCCCACACTTCCTGTCACATACGCATTTGGATTCCTCCTGTTCCTCCTGGTGGCAAGGTGAAGGAATTATGCTCATCCAAAGCTCCGTCCACCCGGGGGCCTTTCCATTAACCTTCTTCAATGGTGGTCACTGGCAATGGGCCAAACAAGCGCCATTCCACAGGGGTGAGCTAGCACCTCTGGCAGGAAGGAAAGGATACAAGTGCAAAACTCTGTCTAAAATGGATTGAATAGGCATACATTTATAATTACGTTAGGATGCATGGAGACTCCAATGTGTGCACACCTCAATCACAGTTTCATTCATACCCCGCGAGCAGAGTGTACGCTGGGGCTGACATTAGAGGAAATTAAATCTCCTGCTTGAATGTGCCGGCCCATTTTTTTAAGACGCTCCTGTTTCTGCCACCCATAATCTGCTCATCTGGTCGTTTGGGCTTTGTAGTGTGGAATGTCATGAAAGGGAGAATTTAGCGAGGCAACCGTGCTTAAACGTAATCCCACCCGCGAGCCGAGCCGAGCTTTTTTTATTCTACGGTGTATATCGTAGAAGACGCTTTCATTCAACTGCCCGTGCAGAGCTCAGTAAAGTCTCGTACAGCTAAGTTGGTTGTTGAACTCTTTAAGTCAGCCAGGAGACGTTGCTTTGACATAATCCCGACAAACAGACTAAAAATTCCCAAGGAATGTGACATAAATCCACGACTGCACGCATCAAATATAGCAAGAGGGTAAAAGGTACGTTATTATAAACCAGCAGATTTCATTGAGCCTCGTCTGTTTTCAAATTCCGGGGAACATAAACTCTAGTTATTTTTTCTCGTGCATGAATTTGATAAACCTTCAAAAGAAGGATGAGCTAAAGAGTTAAAAAAATTTTTATAAAAAATGTAATGGCGGTACTGACACCATCTGAATGACTTTATTCCCTTTTTTTTTTTTCATTTAATTTTTATTTATCTCCTTCATTGATGTGCATTTTTGATAGACAATTATACCACAATTATTCAGTTATACAGTTACACACCAATGCCTGAGAAGGAGCAGGATGAAGAAAAACCTTATATTTCCCTGCCCCCTTCAACCTAATACGTAGTCTTACTTAATGATATCATATAAACCAACAATTATATCCAAATATAACAAAAACAAACAAAAAAACACACAAAAAATACACAAGTGCAAAACTTCATGAAGTACAAACCGAACAAAAAAAACAAAAGAAGTAATATACACCTCACGGGATGATACAAAACAAATACAAAACCAGGCAAAAAATAAGTAAAATAATAAATATAAAGCAAAATGTAATCACTGATTTTATTGTTCTGTCTTTATATATATTTTTTCAATTGGAATATATTTTTACAATCTTTTATCTCATTGTAAAGAGAACACCATAGTTTAACACCCACCACTGATATGCACATTTGTTTTAAAGTTGTCCTTGAATACTGATGTTGGAAATTACCTTTTCTTCTACGCTCTTCATTCTCTGAAGTGATGACAAACATTTGTTGTAAATTTGCTGGTAATGTTTTACTTTTAGCCTTAAACATGACACATAATGTCTGTAACTTTACTAGCTCCTGCAATTTCAATAAACCCTTAATTAATGAATAATATGTTAGTGTGTTCTAAGTAATCTACTTTATGAATAATCCTTATAGCTCTTTTCTGTAGATAATACAATGCCATTATGTTACTTTTATATGTGTTCCCCGACACTTCCACACAGTAGCTGATATATGGCAATATAAGTGCACAATACAATATACGCATTGCCCTATAATCAATTTGAATAAAAGATAATGTTGGATATCAGTGGCGGGCTGTGCGTTTCCCACCTAGGTCTTCAGTGATGACTTCAATGATGACCTCTCAAAATAATTATAATAAAATAATTCATTATTGAACAATGTATTGCCTATTAAGTTGTTTTAGTTCAAAAAATTAATTAACCCTTGTGTGGTGTTTGGGTCTGTGGGACCCGTTTTCATTTTTTATTAAAAGAAAAATTATACAATTAATTAATTTTTCCTTCTGAGACTCTCTGACTTTGGCTCATTCTCTGTGAAGAACATATATCAGAATACATATTTAATGACCACACACCATACACCCCCCCTACACATTTCTATTACATATAAAATGCCCGGGCCATTACACACACACACACACACACACACACACACACACACACACACACACACACACACACACACACACACACACACACAGCAGGCCTAGACAGGAGGAGGACAGAGTGTAGGTACACAGAACATCAGAGGGTCAAATGTGCGAGAAAATGAGAGCAGACGGTGTTGACAAACAATGTTGCAACCTTGTGTGGGAACCGCAGGTTTCTGCGGGATGCAGAAACTGGCAGATACATTTTCCGTGCAACGTTCATATTGTTGTTACTCAGCCAGTGTTTGTGGGTCTGATGGACCCGTTGCATTTTGTGGCTTTTAATGCCTCACAATCAAACACTTTTATGTTAAAATACTGAACAGATGTTTATTGGGATAAGGTAAACATCTGTTCAGATGTTTATTGGGATAAGGTAAACATCTGTTCAGTATTTTAACATAAAAGTGTTTGATTGTGAGGCATTAAAAGCCACAAAATGCAACGGGTCCATCAGACCCACAAACAGTGGCTGAGTAACAACAATATGAACATTACACAAGGGTTAAATTAAATTCAAGTTTGATGAAAAAGGTATGAACAATGTTGTAATATATGGCTGCAAAATTAGCCAAAGCAGCTAGCATGCTGGGGTTAGCATGCTAACATGCAGTGGCGGCCCGTGCGTTTCCCACCTAGGCCTTCAGTGATGTCCGACTTCAATGATTACCTCTCAAAATACCATCATCGATGTCTCCACATGACCATTGCTGGAGGAATACTATACAGAAACACATTTGCACACCACTGGGCATTGTACAAAACAGGTTATTTTATGGGGCATTTAAAAGTCAATAAACCCGCATCAGCAATTAAAACATATCTTATGTGGTACTGTCAAAATTAAAATTGCAAAAACAAACAAAATATCTGAATTCCGACATGGTCTCACAAGATGTAGTTTCTCTTTAAACATCCTTCTTGAAAATGGCCTTGCAAATATGTGTGTTGTCTTGTCTAATCATAAAAGATGCAGCCGAGGCGTGTTGGCTGAGTTCTTAAAGTTTCCACAGCGTGCTCGTCAATCACATCCAGCTGCCGGCATGTCTACATTAAACAACCTAAACGGGGCTACTGCGCATGTTCTTCACTACTGTGGCATTCTGGGTAATGGAGTTCTCATGTTACCTAGCTCATAACATCACTATATATCTGCCTGAGGCCATCTAGAAGGTCTTACTGACAACAACGAGTGATCTGATTGGCTATTGGAACTGTCTATCAACTGTATGTGCACAGACGCCAGCATTGCTGAATCTGAAGGCTCTAGGCAGATTTGGTACAGCATGGCAACATAAGCTAGCTGAATTCTGATTGGATAAAAACTCTATAAACTAAAAACAACAGTGCTGGAAGGAGCATAATACGACATGAAGAGAATATGAATACTTTTAGATATTTAGGGAAAGTAAATACAAAAATACTTTTATCTTTAATTATGATCATGATTTCTGGTTATGTTAGACCAGCAGAGAAGGCCTTGACGGCACACCACTGTTGGATATAGAGAACATACAAACCCTTTATATATTCAATCACAATTATAGAAATTCATTGATTTGGTGCATTTGCAAACAGCTAAAATTATGTACAAAGCAAACTATAACCTGCTACCCAAGAATGTACAACAATTCTTCTCAACAAAAGAGGGGAAATATAACCTTAGAGGAAAATCTAATTTAAAACATGTGTATGCTCGTACAACACTTACAACTTTTAGTATATCAGTATGTGGAATTAAATTATGGAATGAATTAAGCAAAGAAATCCAACCAAGCACCGATATGATTCAGTTTAACAGACTGTTCAAACTACAAGTGTTCACAAAGTACACAGAACAAGAATTATGATGAACATCTTGAACCCTTTTTTTCCCCTTTTTTTCATTGAGACAAAGATTATTTATGTATTTAATAGTTGTTTGCTTACTATGGTATATTATTTATTATTTATTTATTTGTTCACTGTTCTGTTACAAAGACAAGGAAATTGGGCAACACTTTAGTATGGGGAACATATTCACCATTAATAAGTTGCTTATTAACATGCAAATTAGTAACATATTGGCTCTTAGTTAGTCATTATTAAGTACTTGTTAATGCCTTATTCTGCATGGCCTTATTATACAACCAGTAAGCCATTAGCTAAGAGTAGAAATGCCGATATTATCGGCCGATAAATGCGTTAAAATGTAATATCGGAAATTATCGGTATCAGTTGTTTTTTTTTGTTTTATTAAATCACCAAAAAAACCTCTCTTCCCAATTTATACTCATTCACACAAAAGGGTTGTTTCTTTCTGTTATTAGTATTCTGGTTCAATATATATAAATGATAAATGGGTTATACTTGTATAACGCTTTTCTACCTTCAAGGTACTCAAAGCGCTTTGACAGTATTTCCACATTCACCCATTCACACACACATTCACACACTGATGGCGGGAGCTGCCATGCAAGGCGCTAACCAGCAGCCATCAGGAGCAAGGGTGAAGTGTCTTGCCCAAGGACACAACGGACGTGACGAGGAAGGTAGAAGGTGGGAATTGAACCCCAGTAACCAGCAACACTCCGGTTGCTGACCCGGCCACTCTACCAACTTCGCCACGCCGCCCCTTATATCAATACAGTCTGCAAGGGATACAGTCCGTAAGCACACATTATTATGTGTGCTGCTGGTCCACTAATAGTACTAACCTTTAACAGTTAATTTTACTAATTTTCATTAATTACTAGTTTCTATGTAACTGTTTTTATATTGTTTTACTTTCTTTTTTATTCAAGAAAATGTTTTTAATTTATTTATCTTATTTTATTTTATTATTTTTTTTAAAAAGTACCTTATCTTCACCATACCTGGTTGTCCAAATTAGGCATAATAATGTGTTAATTCCACGACTGTATATATCGGTTGGTATCGGTATCGGTTGATATCGGTATCTGTAATTAAAGAGTTGGACAATATTGGAATATCGGATATCGGCAAAAAGCCATTATCGGACATCCCTAGCTAAGAGTCTTCCCTCAATAAGGTTAGGGTTAGGGTTAGGATTAGGGTACTTAGAATATGTTCCCCTAGTGTCCAAATAACTAAATTAAGTGTTTGTTATTTAGAATATTTTCCCCATACTAAAGTGTTACCGGAAATTGGATAAGATTGCTATGGTATGAAAAGGGTTAGGATTAAATAAGCTCTGATTCTTCCTACTCCTTTTCGGACGTGCTGTAATGAAACAACTGAAATTGTGTGATGCATTAAATTGTATCGTTCGTATGCATGTTCGAAATAAACTGAAACTGAACTGAACTGAACTGAAAGTGACCAGTAAATGTGACCACGCGTTTTTGTGTGTAATGGTCGGATAGAAAGATACTTTATCTTCCCCTAATTCAAAGTGTGATGTTTGATGTAAAGTCTTTTGAGACTCACAAAGACTGGGACAGTCTTAGGTTGGTTTTAATTTTACCATCTTTAAGGTCTATTTCTGTTTCAGTGTTTTTTTGTGTGGTTTTTTTGTTGTACATTCTGGTTAATAGGGCGTTGATTAATCTCACCTGTCTGTGATTATTGATCAGGAGGGTCACCTGCTCCTGATCGTTAATCAGAGAGCTTTAAATGTGAGTGTCACGCTGCCCTCCTCGCAGGTCCATTGTTCGCCAACACATGAAATATGAAATGACATGTATGTGTAAAAATTTTAAGTGCTCCCCCTCTGGCCAACATATATAATAACAAGTGTGTGTAAGAAATTGAAATGTGCCCCCTTTGGCCAAAATTAATTTTAAAAAATAAATATGTATATAGAGACATACTGTAATAACTTGAAGTAAATAATGAAGCTTAAAAACCAATTACAAACAAAAAATTCAACAACAAAAAAATGTACTCAAATCTTACCTATTTTAAGTGTGCATAGTTTGTATATATTATTAATTTTTAATTTTAATTTAATCTATATATATCTAGAAAGGGTGGTCCTAAAGAGGTAGGCATTTTTCAGAGGTCTCAAGAAGGTAATAAATACAATAGTGTGTGTGTTTTTGTATTTCTACACTTCTTGAGACATCAACAAGGAAAAGTAACTTCCATATGAGGACCGGTGAACAAGTTAGCACCGAAATCATGGTCCCAATAGAGAAAACCATTGCATCTAATAGAGAGCCAAAAACTAGAGTCTGTGAACATTGCTCCAATGTCAGGATTTTTCGTTGATTTAATGTGCATACAAAAGTAAACCTTGGCAGGTGCAAAGGCAGCAATATATGATAAAACAAGCTAAAGAAGGACTTCCCTATTCATTCCCGAAAAAACCCGCCAGGTGAACAGCTGATTCTACGACTTCTGGTGCTGGAGTAAGACAACCCGTGTCCCATATGTGACCATAGGATGAACAAATACACTACGGTACTAAGACTATAGTGGCCATTAACAGTTAGCTTCCACAGCTGGGTTGCCCAAAGTGCGGCACAGGTTGCCATCTGTGGTCCGTGACTCATTTGTCATCGGCCTTAAGCACATTACAAAAAAATAAAGATCTCATTTGCACCCCTGTTGGTGAAATCTATCAAAATTAGGGTGGTCCCAAAAAGAAGACATTTTTCACATTGACTGTGTGTCGGTTTTAAAAGTGCTCCCCCCTCTGGCTAACATACGTAACAACAATTGTGTGTAAGAAATTTAAATGCGTATATATATATATATATATATATATATATATATATATATATATATATATATATATATATATATATATATATATATATATATATACGACTTTGTATATATATACTATATTGCCAAAAGTATTTGGCCTCCTGCTTTCACTCACATATGAACTTGAATTGTCCAAAATGTTTTGGTATCCTGGAGCATTCAAAGTTCCTTTCACTGGAACTAAGGGGCCAAGGCCAACTCTTGAAAAACACCCCCACACCATAATTCCTCCTCCACCAAATTTCACAGTCGACACAATGCAGTCCGAAATGTAGCGTTCTCCTGGCAACCTCCAAACCCAGACTGGTCCATCAGATTGCCAGATGGAAAAGCGTGATTCATCACTCCAGAGAAGGCGTCTCCAGTGCTCTAGGGTCCAGTGGCGACGTGCTTTACACCACTGCATCCCACGCTTTGCATTGGACTTGGTGATGTATAGCTTAGATGCAGCTGCTCCACCATGGAAACCCATTTCATGAAGCTCTCTGCGTACTGTACGTGGGCTAATTGGAAGGTCACATGAAGTTTGGAGCTCTGTAGCAACTGACTGTGCAGAAAGTCTTTGCACTATGCGCTTCAGCATCCACTGACCCCTCTCTGTCAGTTTACGTGGCCTACCACTTGGTGACTGAGTTGCTGTTGTTCCCAAACTCTCTTCCATTTTCTTATAATAAAGTTGATTTTGGAATATTTAGGAGCGAGGAAATTTCACGACTGGATTTGTTGCACAGGTGGCATCCTATGACAGTTCCACGCTGGAAATCACTGAGAGCGGCCCATTCTTTCACAAATGTTTGCAGAAACAGTCTCCATGCCTAAGTGCTTGATTTTATACACTGGGCCACGTGATTAGGACACCTGATTCTTATCATTTGGATGGGTGGCCAAATACTTTTGGCAATATAGTGTGTGTATTTTTATATATATATATATATATATATATATATATATATATATATATATATATATATATATATATATATATATATTTATACAGAGACATACTGTAATAACTTTAGGTAAATAATGAAGATTACAAACTAATTACAAACAAAAAAATGTTTTAAATAACTAAAAGCTTAACTTTCTTATATTTGCATAGTATGTATATATTATTAATGTTGTAAATACGAATCTTTATATGTCTAGAAAGTGTGGTCCTAAAGAGGTAGGCATGGTCTCAAGAAGGTAAGAAATACGAGAACGTGTGTGTGTGAGTGTGTGCGTGCGTGTGTGTGTGGGTGTGTGTGTGTGTGTGTGTTTGTGTCCCCGCCCCCACCCACAGAGACAAAGAAATTGACGAAGGTTCACTCAGTTTCTTTCATTCTGCTATACATAACTCAGAAAGTTATTGACGGATTTTGAAGAAACTTTCAGGAAATTTTAAATACGGGGTAGAGCACAGATATTGGACTGTGGGGGTGATCTAGATCATCGTCTGGATTCAGAATATTTAAATGTGTTTTTTTTACTATTGGGAGGTATAGGGCCTGGTTTGTAGTTATGAAGACATTCATAGTATGGGTTTTGTAAAGATGTTTGCGTTGTACTGTACATTCCTTTCCCTGACTTCTGCAGCCTCTGCCCATGTATTTGCTGGTCACTGACTTCAAAGTGGAATTAGGCTTCTCAAACAGAAAAATAGCCCAGAAGCTAAAAAAAAAAAAACGTGATCACTGTTACCCAGTAGCACATCACAAATACACACATCCATACTTGATAGACGAATATGTTCCGCTTGCCAAATGTATGAGTTCAAAAAGCATTTGGTTGCACTGTTGACAGCTTTACGACTCTCTCCTCATGACACGGAGCCAATGCATATTTCATCATTTCTACTCTCGATCACAATATTCTCAAACTGTTTTCCCTTTTCTCTCTCTCTCTTTCTCCTTTACGGCTGATCTTCAATGCGCTGGCTTTGCAGCAACAGGAGCAGGACCCTACCAACCTGTACATCTCCAACCTACCCATCTCCATGGACGAGCAGGAGCTAGAGAACATGCTGAAGCCTCTGGGGCACGTCATCTCCACCAGGATACTGAGGGATGCCAACGGGGTCAGCAGGGGAGTTGGCTTCGCCAGGTACGCTCGGCTAATGGGACCAAAATCAGATTAACACTGTCTTTCACTTTAGTTGAAATGATTATCAACGGTAATCATTAATAAAGTGATTAAAGATTTCAACGCAACTTATCATCTGTAGGGCAGAATTACTCAAAATCCCTAAAACGTCTCTGGAAACACATTTCGTGCAACACCATTGTGCGTCGGTGGTGCACAAATGGGCAGTCGACTTGGTAGCTACAGGCTACTGAAACAAGTCGATATGGAATATGCCCGTGGTGTGCAGTCAGTAATGCCTTCTCTACTGGCCTAACATAAATAGAAATTGTGATCATAATTGAAAATATATATATATATTTTTTTTACTTTTCCTAAATATCTAAAAGTATTCATATTCTCTTCATGTCATATTATGACATGGAGAGACAAATGCTTAGTGTGATGGTGCTTAGCTCCTAGTGTAATGCTGAGCATGCTAGACTGGTCAATGACACATCGACATACAGGCCAACGGGTGAAATATATGCCCGTTAGCCTGTATGTCGATGTGTCATCCAACTGACAGGGCAAAATATATTTTCGACAAATAAAACCTATGTGGATATGGGTAGAGTCAGTGCCTATTTCGTTCTCAATATGCTGAGGAAATGGGTTCCAACATTAGCACGGCTGTCATGGCAATGTGAAAGGTACGGAGACAGCTAAATCACATGATAAAATAATGTGAAAGGTATGGAGACAGCCAAATCACATGATAAAATAATACCTCATTCGTGTTTGCCATATAACTTGGTACATGTAGTCCACAATATGCAATCTGAAACGTTTGAAACAGTAACCTATAGGCATACCTTGGTAAAATGTTTTAATTTTGGGTTGAGCTGGATTGGGCTTAGTATCTGGCAACCTCAGATGGGGAGGAGACTCCAGAATTTTGATCGTGATTGCAGTACCATTTCTGTCCAGATTCTTACATATGGCTCCTTTTAAGTAGAGTCGAGTAATATATACTGTAACTCAAATACAAGTAGCCAAAGTGTTACTTAAAGGCCTACTGAAATGATTTTTTAAAATTTAAACGGGGATAGCAGATCCATTCTATGTGTCATACTTGATCATTTCGCGATATTGCCATATTTTTGCTGAAAGGATTTAGTAGAGAACATTGACGATAAATTTCGCAAATTTTGGTCGCTGATAAAAAGAGCCTTGCCTGTACCGGAAGTAGCGTGACGTCACAAGTTGAAAGGCTCCTCACATTTCCCCATTGTTTACACCAGCAGCGAGAGCGATTCGGACCGAGAAAGCGACGATTACCCCATTAATTTGAGCCAGGATGAAAGATTTGTGGATGAGGAACGTGAGAGTGAAGGACTAGAGTGCAGTGCAGGACGCATATTTTTTCGCTCTGACCGTAATTTAGGTAAAAGCTGGCTCATTGGATTCCACACTCTCTCCTTTTTCTATTGTGGATCACAGATTTTTATTTTAAACCACCTCGGATACTATATCCTCTTGAAAATGAGAGTCGAGAACGCGAAATGGACATTCAGTGCCTTTTATCTCCACGACAATACATCGGTGAAGCACTTTAACTACGGAGCTAACGTGATAGCATCGTGCTCAAATGCAGATAGAAACAAAAGAAATAAACCCCTGACTGGAAGGATAGACAGAAAATCAACAATACTATTAAACCATGGACCTGTAACTACACAGTTAATGCTTTCCAGCTTGGCGAAGCTTAACAATGCTGTTGCTAACGACGCCATTGAAGCTAACTTAGCAACGGGACCTCACAGAGCTATGATAAAAACATTAGCTATCCACCTACACCAGCCAGCCCTCATCTGCTCATCAACACCCGTGCTCACCTGCGTTTCAGCGATCGACGGAAGGACGAAGGACTTCACCCGATCATCCGTGCGGTCGGCGGCTAGCGTCGGATAGCGCGTCTGCTATCCAAGTAAGTCCTCCTGGTTGTGTTGCTACAGCCAGCCGCTAATACACCGATCCCACCTACAACTTTCATTTTTGCAGTCTTCATTGTTCATTAAACAAATTGCAAAAGATTCACCAACACAGATGTCCAGAATACTGTGGCATTTTGAGATGAAAACAGAGCTTTTTTGTATTGGATTCAATGGTGTCCGAATACTTCCGCTTAACTATTGACGTCACGCGCATACGTCATCATACATAGACGTTTTCAACCGGAAGTTTAGCGGGAAATTTAAAATTGCACTTTATAAGTTAACTCGGCCGTATTGGCATGTGTTGCAATGTTAAGATTTCATCATTGATATATAAACTATCAGACTGCGTGGTCGGTAGTAGTGGGTTTCAATGAAAAAACTACTCAAATACTGAGTAAAGAGTCATTTATTGATATTTCCTGATTTATTTGGGTGCTATTTTGTAATGACAATTGCACTATAACCATAGTAGAATGTACCACAAAATATGCACATTTTCCAGTCCCTTATTATATAACAGCATATGCTCAACTAAAACAAAACACATTTACAACTTACTGCACCATGTTTTCTCTAGTGGGAAGTGGAATTATTGTCGGAAATGTGAACATTTCTGCTGACACAGATGACAGGGCATGATAAAGCTGTTTTTTTTCCTAGTTGGTGAGTAAATACTGATAAGCTTCGTCTCGTCTGACCGCACGCCGTCATGCCACTTTTTACAGTGTGTGGTCACGTGACTGTCAGGTTCAGATTGTTTGGTTAAATGGTGTCAAACGTCACAAGTGCGTACGTTGGACTGATGGAACACAGTTATGGGAGAAATCTCTCTATAACGAGTAAAGGTGTAACGATTGATCGATATAATGATAGAAATCGATTTGTATTCCTAAATTTCAAGTAGATCAGTACTTGGCAAGTTTGCCTCCTAGAACAGGGGTGTCAAAGTCATTTTATCTCAGGGGCCGAATGGTGGAATAACAATAGAACAAACTTATTATAAAAATATTACAATATAAATATAGAAAAAAATACCGGCAGCGGTAAAGTTTAGATCCAAGGCCCAAGCTGTTTGTTTACATGCTTTTTTTTATTTCTCTTTGCTATCTGGGCTGACCCTAATTAGAATAAAAACTAAGAATCATCTTTTGATATGATGTACTTAGTCCATAAGTAACAAATGTGTGCTTCATGTTTAGTGACATGCTAATTCTTATTTTTACACTTTTTTTTTTCCAAATTCCATTGTATGTTATACTCTTCTGACACCACCAGATGGCAGTATAAGGGTCCACATAGGCGGCCATAGGACCCCAATTTAGTAGTGTACTCAATTTTGGAAATAAGAGCTAAAAGGTGCTGTCCACACATGTGGCCACTAAGCCTTTAGAGGTTGTTAAGGAAAGAAGAAAGTGAATGAATGTTTATAACTGAATACATTTACATATGCATAAACATTTTCTTTCATTTGCATTATTATTATTTTTTATGAATTAAGTAAAGTTTATGACAACCTTTTTCCCAAAACACAATATAGAATGTGAGATATAACAGGATAATGCATACATTTATCAGTTGTTTTCAAAACGATGACAAAAAAGTGGGACCCCATTTTTATGACTTGATGGGGTCCCCGGGACCCCATTTTGAAAATTCCTAGCGCCAACACTGATGGAGTATTATTGGTGCGTGCAAAACAGCAGCAGGCGGCTGTGGCCTGCGGGCCGGTTCTAATACTAATCAAATATCATCCATAGATAGTGCTTTGACTTTGACGCGTAGGTCCTAGAAGATAGGTATCGATCTAATATAGTTTTAAACGGAAATTGATATTAGAAAAAGGAAAACATTGGACTTAAGAACAACACTTAACACATAACACTTTTAGTAATGAGGTTAAACTACATCAGAACAAAAATGACGGAAATCTACGATGGTCCAGAAAGGTAAAACCAGACATTATCATAAATTACACCACAAAGACTTTCAGCTACAGCACGATTGCAAAAGCCACGACAAAGACAAACGACACGACCCAATCATACTTGCCAACCTTGAGACCTCCGAATTCGGGTGGGGGGGGGGGGGGGATGTTGGTGGTAGCGGGTGTGTATATTGTAGTGTCCCGGAAGAGTTAGTGCTGCAAGGGGTTCTGGGTATTTGTTCTGTTGTGTTTATGTTGTGTTACGGTGCGGATGTTCTCCCGAAATGTGTTTGTCATTCTTGTTTGGTGTGGGTTCACAGTGTGGCGTATATTTGTAACAGTGTTAAAGTTGTTTATACGGACACCCTCATTGTGACCTGTATGGCTGTTGAACAAGTATGCATGGCATTCATTTGTGTGTGTGTACAAGCCGCATATATTATGTGACTGGGCCGGCACGCTGTTTGTGTGGACGCCAGGGTGGAGAAGAAATACTGCACACACTAAAAAATGCTGGGTTATTTTGATAACACAATTTATGAGTTGCGAGTGTTGGGTTAAATTTTGGAGTTATTTTTATGAAGAGCAATCTATTTTTTGGGTTATATAGGTATTATTTTAACTCAATTTCTGTTTTTTCAAACGCTATGAACCATTTTTGGGTTGTGTTTCAATGAGTAATGCATTTTTGGGTAAAAGGCTTTTTTTTTTTTAAATTAAAAATGTACTTTTTTTTTTAAGGGAAATTTATTAAGGATTAATCTTATTAACATTATTTACAATCACACATCTTATGTGCATGGAAATATTTGAGCATGCTGTATAGAAAGAAAATGACCATACACGGCAATTCTTGTGAAAAAAATGTCACTCATATCTTGCTTTTGAGTATATTTTAATGAAAAAAATCATAATTTTGATCAGTAGTTGGGAAGGAGTAAGACAAACCAGCAGTAAAACTAAAAGAGGGTGTTGCAGAAAGAAGCAGGAGTATGAAACAAAGGCCAGGTATGAAGAACTAATCTTATGGGTTATTATAAAGAGAATGAGGTGGGAACACGGTATGAGATGGAGGTAGAATGAGCTACAGAGAGCATTAGAAATGTGTAGAATAGGAGAAGGTTTCGAGCAAACCTACTCAGTGGCCTAGTGGTTAGAGCGTCCGCCCTGAGATCGGTAGGTTGTGAGTTCAAACCCCGGCCGAATCACAGCAAAGACTATAAAAATGGGACCCATTACCTCCCTGCTTGGCACTAAGCATCAAGGGTTGGAATTGGGGGTTAAATCACCAAAAATGATACCCGGGCATGGCACCACTGCTGCTCACTGCTCCCCTCACCTCCCAGGGGGTGAACACGGGGATGGGTCAAATGCAGAGGACAAATTTCACCACACCAAGTGTGTGTGTGACAATCATTGGTACTTTAACTTTAACTTAACTTAAAGAACTAGAATGGAACACACAGTAGGGAAGGAATTCATATGGCTCCGTTCCTGGGTGGATCTCGAGTGAGAGGAAGGTCGGGGGAATTATTTTGCAATGCAGTCTCCTGGAAATGATGGAAAGTGCCACTCTACATAGCAACCGACCCTGTGGTCAAAGTTGGAATTGCCACAAAACACATTTTTAAGATATTCAACACTGCCATCCGGTGTCTAAAGTGGAGAATGCACCCCCGGATTTCGTCACGTTTCATGTGTCAGGAAAACAGTGACAAATGGGGTCATATGAATCCCCTTTCTACTGTACAGTAGTTTAAATTAGAGATGTCCGATAATGGCTTTTTTGCCAATATCCTATATACCAATATTGTCCAACTCTTAATTACCGATTCCGATATCAACCGATACCGATATATACAGTCATGGAATTAACACATTATTATGCTTAATTTTGTTGTGATGCCGCGCTGGATGCATTAAACAATGTAACAAGGTTTTCCAAAATAAATCAACTCAAGTTATGGAGAAAAAAAATGCCAACATGGCACTGCCATATTTATTATTGAAGTCACAAAGTGCATTATTTTTTTTTAACATGCCTCAAAACAGTATCTTGGAATTTGGGACATGCTCTGCCTGAGAGAGCATGAGGAGGTTGAGGTTGGGGGGTAGGGGGGCGGGGTTGAGTTGCGGATGTTCTCCCGAAATGTGTTTGTCATTCTTGTTTGGTGTGGGTTCACGGTGAGGCGCATATTTGTAACAGTGTTAAAGTTCTTTATACGTCTATCCTCGGTGTGACCTGTATGGCTGTTGACCAAGTATGATTTGCATTCACTTGTGTGTGTGAAAAGCCATAGATATTATGTGTTTGGGCCGGCACGCAAAGGCAGTGCCTTTAAGGTTTATTGGTGCTCTGTACTTCTCCCTACGTCCGTGTACACAGCGGCGTTTTAAATAGTCATAAATTATATTTTTTGAAACTGATACCGATAATTTCCGATATTACATTTTAAAGCATTTATCGGCATCTGTAGTTTAAATCATTCCATTCTGGAATGTCTCTTTTGTGTATGTGCACAGGAGGGGTGGGGGAAAATGATTGATTCTGTATTGATGGAAAAATGTCCATGTATCGATTATTCCAGTTGTTAAAATAATAATGCAGATGGTTTTGAAAGGTGTGACTAAACACAGGCAGGAGGAGAGGAGAAGCCCCGTTAACCGCTAAGCGTGCTTAAGCAGGAAGTAGTGAACAACAAAGGAATAAGTGCCCCGCACATTTCAACAGAAGTCTAACTGGGATTGCGTTACAACAGAGAGTACGGAAGAGTAGCAAGCAGATTAATAAATCAGGTGGTAGAATATCCAAACAGTGTGACCTCGACTCGATCTAAAAGGAATTAATATAAAAAAATATATAAAGTGTGGAATCATCTTGATCCTGGAGTGCCAAATAAATGTTTTACTTTTGTTTACTATTTGGCTCATTGGCCAGAGTTGCATATTTCTTCCTTTCTGTGCATCTTATTTGTTTAAAGCATTTTTATATAACTGTTTGCTAACCATTACTTTTGATTGCAGGTAAAATGTAGTGTTTGATAATGACCATCACAGTATTTGTGCAGTGTCAATACAGCTTGTGAGTGTGCCTTACACACATTGAGGCATCATGTATCCATAGCTACTAACTAAAAAACACCAAACCCTAATGATTGCATTATATAATACCATCCGCAAGTATAAAAACAATTTTCTTCCATTAAACAAAATATTTGCGAGTATAAAAACAATGTTATTCCATTATAAAAAGTATTCAGAAGTATAAAAACATTTTTTTTCATTTAAAACAACAATTTGTAAGTAAAATACACGTTATAACCTCAATGTGTATTTTAGTCTTTACCTTCGATGACCTTTTACCTTGTTTTAACTTCTATATTTCTTTTTTTTACCTTTTATGTACCTTCTACTTAACTTATTTTACCTTTCATGTACATTGTTTTACCCTCTAACGTCTTTTACCTGTTTATTTACCTTATTTTACCTCCTATTTGCCTTATTATTTAACTTGTATTTACCTTAATTTAAGATATTTGACCTTGTTTTATCTTTTGTACCTTCTATTCTCCTTCTTTTACCTTTTTTTTATCTTATTTTACATTCTATGTTTCTTTTTTTTTACCTTGTATTTACATTATTTGACCTTCTATTTACCTTTTTTTACATTTATTTACCGTCTATTTAACTTATTTTACCTTCTATATTCCTTCTTTTACATTTTTATTTACCTTTTGTTTACCTTCTACTTAACTTATTTTACCTTTTATGTACATTATTTTACCCTCTAACATCCTTTACCTGTTCATTTACCTTATGTTACCTCCTATTTGCCTTATTATTTAAGTTTTATCTACCTTTATTTAACATATCATACCCTGTTTTATCTTTGTTACTTTCTAGTCTCCTTCTTTTACCTTATTTTATACTCTTTTATCTTGTATTTTTCTTTTTTAATCTTGTATTTACATTAGTTTACCTTCTATTTACCCTTTATATATTTATTTACCTTCTACTTAACTTATTTTACCTGTTTATTTACCTTATTTTACCTCTTATTTGCCTTATTTAACTTTTATTTACCTTAATTTAACATATTTTACCTTGTTTTATCTTTGTTACCTTCTATTCTCCTTCTTTTACCTTCTTTTATCCTCTTTTATCTTCTACATTCCTTTTGTTTTACCTTTTGTTTACATTATTTTACCTTCTATTTAACTTTTATTATTATTTTCTTCGGTCAATGGTCAACAAAATAAACAAACAGTTCTACATAAACAAACAGTTGTACATTCATAAATTAAAAATTATTAGACTCATTTTACCTTCTATATTCCTTCTTTTACATTTTTTTTACCTTCTACATGTTCTTAACTACTTTTACTGTCTTCTATTTACATTTTTGACCTTTTGTTTATCTCCTTTTTTCTGTTTATTTACCTTATTTGACCTCTTATTTGCCTTATTTAACTTTGATTTTCCTTAATTTAACATATTTTACCTTGTTTTATCTTTGTTACCTTCTATTGTCCTTCTATTACCTTATTGTATCCTCTTATCTTCTATATTCCTTTTTTTTTAACCTTTTTTTATATTATTTTACCTTCTATTTAACTCATTTTACCTTCTATATGCCTTCTTTTACATTCTAATTTGTCAAGACTTGGTCTTTGGCGTGGTTTGCTCTCCCGTGGTGCAAAAGAATTGGAACGGACGTGGCGTGCAGGTAAAGACATAGTTTAATTATTACACTATCAAAACTCAAAAAAGGTACAAACAAAAGGCGCTCACAGCGGAGGTAAAAAACTTGACTAGGAAAACAAAAGGCGCGCACAATGGCGGAGAACTATGAACATTAAACAAACAAAAACTTACGTGACAAGGAACTGTGAACATGGCATGAATGAGTGATGTCGCCAGGACGAACAACAGAAACAGAAAAGCCTATATAGTGACATGATAAGTGAAAACAGGTGCGTGACATGACTGTGAAAACGTGAGACAGGTGTGTGTGAGTCCAAACGTGGAACAGGTGAAACTAATGGTTGCTATGGTGACAAACAAAACCAGGAAGTGAAACAAGGAACTAAGGAAGTGTCCAAAAAACAAAACAGCACATGGCCAAACAAAAACATGAACACAGACATGACATAATTACCTTCTTGTACATGTCCTTAACTACTTTTACTGGCTTATATTAAAATGTTAACCTTTTATTTATCTCCTTTTACCTGTTTAATTACCTTATTTTACCTCTTATTTGCCTTATTTACCTTATATACCTTAATTTAACATATTTTACCTTGTTTTATCTTTGTTACCTTCTATTCACCTTTTACCTTCTTTTATCCTCTTATCTTCTATATTCCTTTTTGTTACCTTTTGTTTACATTATTTTACCTTCTATTTAACTAATGTTACCTTCTATATGCTTTCTTTTACATTCTATTTACCTTCTTGTACATGTCCTTAACTACTTTTTCTGGCTTCTATTAAAATGTTTACCTTTTATTTATCTCTTTTTACCTGTTTATTTACCTTACTTTACCTCTTATTTGCCTTATTTAACTTTTATTTACCTTAATTTAATATATTTACCTTGTTTTATCTTTATCTTCTGCATTCTCCTTCTTTTACCTTATTGTATCCTCTTATCTTCTATAGTCCTTTTTGTTTAAATTTTTTTTACCTTCTATTTAACTCATTTTACTTTCTATATTCCTTGTTTTACATTCTATTTACCTTCTTGTACATGTTCTTAACTACTTTTACTGGCTTCTATTTACATTTTTGACCTTTTATTTATTTCCTTTTACCTGTTTATTTTTCCTTACTTTACCTCTTATTTGCCTTATTTAACTTTTATTCACCTTAATTTAACATATTTTACCTTGTTTTATCTGTGTTACCTTCTGTATTCTCCTTATTGTATCCTATTATCTTCTATATTCCTTTTTTTTTACCTTTTGTTTACATTTTTTTACCTTCTATTTAACTAATTTTACCTTCTATATTCCTTCTTTTACATTCTATTTACCTTCTTGTACATGTTCTTAACTACTTTTACTGGCTTCTATTTACATTTTTTACCTTTTATTTATCTCCTTTTACGTGTTTATTTACCTTACTTTACCTCTTATTTGCCTTATTTAACTTTTATTTACCTTAATTTAACATATTTGATCTTGTTTTATCTTTGTTACCTTCTATATTCTCCTTCTTATACCTTACTGTATCCTCTTATCTTCTATATTCCTTTTTGTTTACCTTTTGTTTACATTATTTTACCTTCTATTTAACAAATTTGACCTTCTATATTCCTTCTTTTACATTCTATTTACCTTCTTTTACATGTTCTTAACTACTTTTACTGGCTTCTATTTACATTTTTGACCTTTTATTTATGTCCTTTTACCTTTTAATTCATTTAATTTACCTTCAATGTACCTTTTTTTGCCTTCTTTTACTTTGAATTGACTTCTATTACCTTCTATTTACCATACTTGACCTTTGACATGTATTCAGTACCCCCTGCGACCCTGAGAGGGACAAGCGGAAGAACATGGATGCATGGATTTCATAACGGAGGGGCTCTTCTTTGCTTTAAACACATTGAAATTCATGTGTCATTCATTTAACCGCAACTCGCCCGTACTGCCACCACTGGTGCAGAATCAGACCATGATGCTACTAACACCACATTTGACTTTAGGCTAGACTTCACTCTGCTTATAATAAAATAAAAACTCCAGAGTGTTAATCCTCAGATAAACATGCAATTCTGAATTGTTGGACTTTAGGGGCATTCAGCCTTGGAGGTTGGATTGTTTCAGAAGCCGCTGTTCCTTGTGTCAACAGACAGCTGCTGCGAGTTGGACCACAAGGGGCATTAGAGAGTAAACTGAGCTAAGTGTTTGTGGGCCGATCCATTACTGTTATCAGAGCCCATTACTCCAGCAAGAGCACTAATCATTGCGGACAGCCGCACTTGATGCCATTAACCAGCAACACACAAAGAACCGGCTGCCTGCCTCACGGCCAAGCTGGCTCTCTCCGCCGCCAACCTTCTCCCTCGCCGTGCTTAGCGGCCGCCAGACAGTCTGGCTGGGCAGCTAGTTTGCAGGTGAAACAAACCGCCCGTCTGCCTTATTGACTCCGCGTAGACCCACCTGTTTTCTGTCCGCCGGCCTGCTCAACTGCCGGACAAAGAGAAGGGGTGACAGAGGAGGAGGTGGAAAACAAACTGGGGCTCTGAATACATAAATGCATGAGAACTGGACCAGAATGTGCATCCCCACCACTGAGAAAATCACAGAAAATTGTGGGGAAAAGCGAAGAACCAAATTAAATTTCCACGGCCAGTGAGCACTGTGATGCAAAAATCAAGAATTGTATTTTTTGGTCAAATGACAAAACATGTCCACATAAATCACTTCTTCATAAGAACTGAACATAAGAATAAATAAAAGGTGAAGCAAAGTTACTGCAGAACTCAGACCCATTTGTGCTTAGTGGTTAGAGTGGCCCTGAGATCGGGCCGAGTCGTACCAAAGACTATAAAAATGGGACCCATTACCTCCCTGCTTGGCACTCAGCATCAAGGGTTGGAATTGGGGGTTAAATCACCAAAAAATTATTCCCGGGCGCCGCCACCGCTGCTGCTCACTGCTCCCCTCACCTCCCAGTGGGTGATCAAGGGTGATGGGTCAAATTCAGAGAATAATTTCACCACACCTGGTGTGTGCCGTCTGAGAAGTGTTGTATCCCAAATAGCTGCAATCGCTTTTTCTTAAGGTATTCATGTGTGATTTCCACAAGCATGTAGAAGAAGGAGAAACACGGGCATGTCTGGATGACTCGCCTCCATATTTCCAGTAGTTAGCTCTGAGTTACGAAACTGCTTTATTATGAAGCTGGCTGTGGCGCGTTCTTTCTGACGTCACTTCCTGTGTGGGGCGCGGTCTTTCTGGCGTCACTACTTCTCCGAACTCAGTTTGTAAATGATCAAACTGAGTTCTATGGTGGAAAAAATATCCAGTGTGCTTCCAGTTCAAAGATGGCTCACCAGGTCACCTGACCTACTCTCGCATGGCACACAGATATCAAAACTAATTATGTGATGGATGGATTCAAGAAATCCATCCATCCATCCATTTTCTACCGCTTGTCCCTTTCGGGGTTGCGGGGGGTGCTGGAGCCTAATAAAAATGTGTCTGAGGAGGGGGACCTTAAACGCTGGTTTAGTGTGGCTGAAACGGGGCTTAGACTAAATAATTATCTGTTTAAGGCAGGGGTGTCCAAACTTTTTCCACTGAGGGCCGCACACGGAAAAATTAAAGCATGTGTGGGCCATTTTGATATTTTTCATTTTCAAACAAAATATATGGATTTTTTTTATTTATTTTACCTTTAGGGATCCCGGGGACCAAAAAGGGTCTCAGTCATTAAAATGTTAAAAATAAGCCAGATTATTATTGTTTTTTTAAATTATTTAACACTTACAAGAAATCTCTATATCAACTTCAAGTTGATATTATAAAGTAATACAAATTAAAAAAAAATGTTTTATGGCTTTTCTGTCAAAAACAACTTAGTTTTTTTTATAGTAAAACTGAAATATGCAGTATTTAGTTATTAGAGCCCTAAAAGATCAATAATGCAGGACACCATTCATATTTTTGAGTAATCAGAGTGAAAAGATAAATAAAAAATCACTAAATATATTTGGGATCCAAAAGGTGCCCCACTCATAAAGTGATACATTTTAATTAGGTTTTTCTTTTACTTTCAACACTTAAGTTACGAGATCAACTTCAGATATATCTGTCGATTTTATGCTGGAACCAAATATTTTGTTTGTTTTATGCGCTTTTGTCAAAGAAAACTTTGATGGTTTTATATGGCTACTACACAATATATGCAACATTTACCACATAAAACATTTTAAAGTTAAATATTTGAAGTAATTGGAGCCCGGAAAATAATTCATTATAACATGGATTTTTTTGTCATTATTTTTTTTTTTTTGAGCAATGGCAAAAAAAGAAAAAGAAAGAAAGACAAAAGAAAAGAAAACAGCCTGCATGGCAGCTTTTGTGTCAACATTGCAACTTTTCTCGTTAGATTTCACCACATTCCACTTTTTTTAATGTTCTTTTTTATTTTTACAATAGTATTTCCAGAATGTGTGGCGGGCCGGTAAACTATTAGCTGCGGGACGCAAATGGCCCCCGGGCCGCACTTTGGACACCCCTGGTTTAAGGGGGTAAACGACTTAGTGTAGACATGGCCATAGCCTCACTCTGCAACTGGCTGCTCGACTTTCTTAGTGAGAGGCCACAAGCAGGACATGTTGGAAACAACACCTCCAGCGCATCATCCTGAGTACGGGGGCCCCGCAAGGCTGCGTGCTCAGTCCTCTGCTCTTCACCCTATTGACGCACGACTGCACACCAGCTTACAGCACCAATCACCTCATAAAGTTTGCGGACGACACAACTCTGGTGGGCCTCATCACCAAGGGCGACGAGACACACTATAGGCAAGAGGTGGACCTTCTGACCACGTGGTGCAGGAACAACAACCTCCTGCTAAATGTCAGCAAGACAAAGGAGATTGTTGTTGACTTCTAGAGAGGCCACTCCGATCACTCACCACTATCATCGATGGAGCTGCTGTGGAGCGAGTGAGCAGCGCCAAATTCCTGGGGGTGAACATCAGTGAGGACCTGTCATGGACCACAAACACAACATCACTGGCAAAGAAGGCACAGCAGCGCCTTAAAGGCCTACTGAAACCCACTACTACCGACCACGCAGTCTGATAGTTTATATATCAATGATGAAATCTTAACATTGCAACACATGCCAATACGGCCGGGTTAACTTATAAAGTGCAATTTTAAATTTCCCGGCAAACTTCCGGCTGAAAACGTTTCGATATGATGACGTTTAAGCGTGACGTCAACTGTTGAAGCGGAAGTATTCGGAGCCCATTGAATCCAATACAAAAAGCTCTGTTTTCATCGCAAAATTCCACAGTATTCTGGACATCTGTGTTGGTGAATCTTTTGCAGTTTGTTTAATGAACAATGGAGACTGCAAAGAAGAAAGTTGTAGGTGGGATCGGTGTATATTAGCGGTCGGACTACAGCAACCCAACCAGGAGGACTTTGAGGATAGCAGCTGAACGACCTCACCATGACTTCCTCCGTCTCCGGGCCGCCGACCGCATCGGTGATCGGGTGAAGTCCTTCGTCGTACCGTTGGTGAGCACGGGTCGTGATGAGCAGAGGAGAGCTGGCGTAGGTGCAGAGCTAATATTTTTAGCATAGCTCTGTCGAGGTTCCATAGCTAAGTTAGCTTCAATGGCGTCGTTAGCAACAGCATTGCTAAGCTTTGCCAAGCTGGAAAGCATTAACCGTGTAGTTACATGTCCAGAGTTTGGTAGTATTGTTGATTTTCTGTCTATCCTTCCAGTCAGGGGCGTATTGGTTTTGTTTCTATATGCAGTTAAGCCCGATGCTATCATGTTAGCTCAGTAGCTAATGTGCTTCACCGATGTATTGTCATGGAGATAAAAGTCACTGTGAATGTCCATTTTGCGTTCTCGACTCTCATTTTCAAGAGGATATAGTATCCGAGGTGGTTTAAAATACAAATCCGTGATCCACAATAGAAAAAGGAGAGTGTGGAATCCAATGAACCCTTGTACCTAAGTTACGGTCAGAGCGAAAAAAGATACGTCCTGCACTGCACGCTAGTCCTTCACTTTCACGTTCCTCATCCACAAATCTTTCATCCTAGCTCAAATTAATTGGGTAATCGTCGCTTTCTCTGTCCAAATCGCTCTCGCTGCTGGTGTAAACAATGGGGAAATGTGAGGAGCCCTTCAACCTGTGACGTCACGCTACTTCCGGTACAGGCAAGGCTTTTTTTATCAGCGACCAAAAGTTGCGATTTGTATCGTCGTTGTTCTCTACTAAATCCTTTCAGCAAAAATATGGCAATATCGCGAAATGATCAAGTATGACACATAGAATGGATCTGCTATCCCCGTTTGAATAAAAAAAATTCATTTCAGTAGGCCTTTAACTTCCTACGAAAACTCAAGAGGGCAAGTGCTCCACCACCCGACCTGACGACATTCTACAGAAGTACCATTGAGAGCATCGTAACCCGCCGCGTCACTGTGCTCAGTGGCCTTGTTGTTAGAGTGTCCGCCCTCAGGTGGTGAGTTCAAACCTCGGCCGAGTCATACCAAAGACTACACAAAATGGGACCCATTGCCTCCCTGCGTGGCACTCAGCAACAAGGGTTGAAATTGGGGGTTAAATCACCAAATGATTCCCGAGCACGGCGCACGCTGCTGCTCACCGCTCCCCTCACCTCCCAGGGGGTGAACATGGGGATGGGTCAAATGCAGAGGACTAATTTCACCACTCCCAGTGTGTGTGACACTCGTTGGGACTTTAACCTTAACTTTGGGAAAATCATTGGTGCCCCACTCCCATCCCTCAAAGACGTGTACACCACCCGCCTCACCCGAAAGGCGCTTACAATCGTGGGTGATCCAAGCCACCCAACAAACAAACTGTTCAGCCTCTTGCCCTCTGGAAAGATGTACAGAAGCCTCCGTCCGGTACCACGAGACTCAATAACAGCTTTGTCCACCAGGCTGTTAGGATGCTGAACTCTCTCCCCTCTCCACCCTCAGCCCGACCCACCAGGGCGTCAGGAAGATAAAAAAATCTACCTTTCCAGGAGACATCCTGAAACGCTGAAACGACTTTGCAAATTGAACATATAAACCTGCTGCTATCAACCGTTTTTTGCACTAAAACCTTATTACATTCACACATCCTTGACTGCTAAGTTTCACAGACACCTCTGTTCCACAGTAATCTGTTGAAATATCAAATTGTTTACATCCGTATCAAGACCCGTACGAGTGTCACACCACCGTCTGCACTTTTATTATTATTGTTGTTATCACTGCATTGTGCCGCTTTACCATTTGTGTCTTGCCACTTTACTAGTTGTGTCTTGTCCTTGTCTAGTATAGTCTACGCACGGGAAGAAACGCTATTTTGATGCCTTGTATGTCTTGTACATTTAAATAATTGACAATAAAGCTGACTTTGACTTTGATAGAAAAAAAGAGGCTAATTGACTGCAATGGCGGACTCCTGCAAAGCATTTTGGGCAAATTTCTACCATATATGGAGATATCTGCTGACGTCAACAATGGGAAAACCGTCTGAAATTAGGCAAATTCCAAACAGATCGTTTGGAGGAAGTACGAAGGAAGTAGGGTTGTACGGTATACCGGTATTAGTATAGTACCGCGATACTAATGAATCATTTTCGGTACTATACCGCCTCTGAAAAGTACCGGTCCGCCACCCGTCACGTCGTGTCTGTGCTGGTTGTACGAGCAGAGGAACATGTTCCGCAGCGCACAATCACGGAGTACTTACAAACAGACACTGTGTGTAGACAGAGAACGGACGCATTTTGGCTTAAAAACTAACGATAAAGGAGAAGTTATAACACTGAAACGCCCACCAAAAGAGGTGCTTTAAGACAGTGGTCCCCAACCACCGGGCCGCGGCCCGGTACCGGTCCGTGGATCGATTGGTACCGGGCTGCACAAAAATAAAAAATAAATAAAAAATGTTATTTTTTTTTAATTAAATCAACATAAAAAACACAAGATACACTTACAATTAGTGCACTAACCCAAAAAACCTCCCACCCCGTTTACCCTCATTCACACTCATTCACACTCATTTACACTCATTTACACTCATTCACACTCATTCACACTCATTCACACTCATTTACACTCATTCACACTCATTTACACTCATTTACACTCATGCACACTCATTTACACCATTCACACTCAATTACACTCATGCACACTCATTTACACTCATTTACACTTATTCACACTCATTTACACTCATTCACACTCATTTACACTCATTTACACTCATTCACACTCATTCACACTCATTACACTCATTACACTCATTCACACTCATTTACACTCATTCACACTCATTTACACTCATTCACACTCATTACACTCATTACACTTATTCACACTCATTTACACTCATTCACACTCATTACACTCATTTACACTCATTCACACTCATTCACACTCATTACACTCATTTATACTCATTCACACTCATTCACACTCATTTACACTCATTCACACTCATTCACACTCATTACACTCATTCACACTCATTCACACTCATTCACACTCATTTACACTCATTTACACTCATTCACACTCATTTACACTCATTCACACTCATTCACACTCATTCACACTCATTCACACTCATTACAACTCATTACACTCATTCACACTCATTTACACTCATTTACACTCATTTACACTCACTTACACTCATTAAACTCATTCACACTCATTCACCACTCATTACACTCATTCACACTCATTTACACTCATTACACTCATTACACTCATTCACACTCATTTACACTCATTCACACTCATCACACTCATTACACTCATTCACACTCATTACACTCATTACACTCATTCACACTCATTTACACTCATTTACACTCATTCACACTCATTACACTCATTACACTCATTACACTCATTCACACTCATTCACACTCATTCACACTCATTTACACTCATTCACACTCATTTACACTCATTACACTCATTCACACTCATTTACACTCATTCACACTCATTCACACTCATTCACACTCATTCACACTCATTCACACTCATTTACACTCATTCACACTCATTTACACTCATTTACACTCATTTACACTCATTCACACTCATTCACACTCATTTACACTCATTCACACTCATTCACACTCATTTACACTCATTCACACTCATTCACACTCATTCACACTCATTCACACTCATTCACACTCATTCACACTCATTCACACTCATTTACACTCATTCACACTCATTCACACTCATTTACACTCATTGACACTCATTACACTCATTCACACTCATTCACACTCATTTACACTCATTTACACTCATTCACACTCATTACACTCATTCACACTCATTACACTCATTCACACTCATTTACACTCATTACACTCATTCACACTCATTACACTCATTTACACTCATTCACACTCATTTACACTCATTCACACACATTCACACTCATTTAACTCATTCACACTCATTCACACTCATTCACACTCATTTACACTCATTTATACTCATTCACACTCATTCACACTCATTTACACTCATTCACACTCATTCACACTCATTTACACTCATTTACACTCATTCACACTCATTTACACTCATTTACACTCATTCACACTCATTACACTCATTTACACTCATTCACACTCATTTACACTCATTTACACTCATTTACACTCATTCACACTCATTCACACTCATTCACACTCATTTACACTCATTCACACTCATTTACACTCATTCACACTCATTCACACTCATTTACACTCATTTACAGTCATTCACACTCATTCACACTCATTACACTCATTCACACTCATGTACACTCATTACACTCATCACACTCATTCACACTCATTTACACTCATCACACTCATTTACACTCATTACACTCATTCACACTCATTTACACTCATTTACACTCATCAACACTCATTACACTCATTACACTCATTCACACTCATTACACCATCACCACTCATTCACACTCATTTACACTCATTTACACTCATTCACACTCATTCACACTCATTACACACATTCACACTCATGTACACTCATTTACACTCATTCACACTCATTTACACTCATTTACACTCATTCACACTCATGTACACTCATCACACTCATTCACACTCATTTACACTCATTCACACTCATTTACACTCATTTACACTCATTACACTCATTTACACTCATTACACTCATTTACACTCATTACACTCATCCACACTCATTACACTCATTCACACTCATTTACACTCATTCACACTCATTACACTCATTACACTTATTCACACTCATTTACACTCATTCACACTCATTACACTCATTTACACTCATTCACACTCATTCACACTCATTTACACTCATTTATACTCATTCACACTCATTCACACTCATTACACTCATTCACACTCATTCACAACTCATTTACACTCATTTACACTCATTCACACTCATTCACACTCATTCACACTCATTTACACTCATTTACACTCATTCACACTCATTTACACTCATTCACACTCATTCACACTCATCACACTCATTCACACTCATTTACACTCATTACACTCATTCACACTCATTTACACTCATTTACACTCATTTACACTCATTTACACTCATTTAAACTCATTCACACTCATTCACACTCATTTACACTCATTCACACTCATTACACTCATTTACACTCATTTACACTCATTCACACTCATTTACACTCATTCACACTCATTCACACTCATTCACACTCATTCACACTCATTACACTCATTTACACTCATTCACACTCATTTACACTCATTTACACTCATTCACACTCATTTACACTCATTTACACTCATTTACACTCATTCACACTCATTCACACTCATTCACACTCATTTACACTCATTCACACTCATTTACACTCATTTACACTCATTCACACTCATTTACACTCATTCACACTCATTCACACTCATTCACACTCATTCACACTCATTCACACTCATTTACACTCATTCACACTCATTTACACTCATTTACACTCATTTACACTCATTCACACTCATTCACACTCATTTACACTCATTCACACTCATTCACACTCATTTACACTCATTCACACTCATTCACACTCATTCACACTCATTCACACTCATTCACACTCATTTACACTCATTCACACTCATTCACACTCATTTACACTCATTGACACTCATTTACACTCATTCACACTCATTCACACTCATTTACACTCATTTACACTCATTCACACTCATTTACACTCATTCACACTCATTTACACTCATTCACACTCATTTACACTCATTTACACTCATTCACACTCATTTACACTCATTTACACTCATTCACACTCATTTACACTCATTCACACTCATTCACACTCATTTATACTCATTCACACTCATTCACACTCATTCACACTCATTTACACTCATTTATACTCATTCACACTCATTCACACTCATTTACACTCATTCACACTCATTCACACTCATTTACACTCATTTACACTCATTCACACTCATTTACACTCATTTACACTCATTCACACTCATTTACACTCATTTACACTCATTCACACTCATTTACACTCATCTACACTCATTCACACTCATTCACACTCATTCACACTCATTCACACTCATTTACACTCATTTACACTCATTCACACTCATTCACACTCATTCACACTCATTCACACTCATTCACACTCATTTACACTCATTTACACTCATTCACACTCATTCACACTCATTCACACTCATGTACACTCATTCACACTCATTCACGCTCATTCACACTCATTCACACTCATTTACACTCATTTACACTCATTCACACTCATTCACACTCATTCACACTCATGTACACTCATTTACACTCATTTACACTCATTCACACTCATTCACACTCATTCACACTCATTCACACTCATTTACACTCATTTACACTCATTCACACTCATTCACACTCATTTACACTCATTCACACTCATTCACGCTCATTCACACTCATTCACACTCATTCACACTCATTTACACTCATTCACACTCATTCACACTCATTCACACTCATGTACACTCATTTACACGCATTTACACTCATTTGCACAAAAGGAATGTTTCTTTCTGTTATTAATATTCTGGTTCCTACATTAAATATCAATATAGATCAATACAGTCTGCAGGGATACAGTCCGTAAGCACACATGATTGTATTTTTTTATGACAAACAAAAAAACAAAAACAAAATCCCCCCCCTATCCCCCACCTCCGGTCCGTGGGACAAATTTTCAAGCGTTGACCGGTTACAAAAAGTTTGGGGACCACTGCTTTAAGACATGGCTAGCTAGCTCGCGGCTAAAGTCCAGCCCCAGTCTGCAGTGTTTTAGCTACTTCTAAATCAGTAATCCTGGTCTCCATGGCGACAAATAAAGTGAGTTTCTTACAAGTATCATCCCTGCAGGACGAGGAATAGCTAAACATGCTTCACTACACACCGTAGCTCACCAGCGTCAAAATGTAAACAAACGCCACCTAACATCCACTGTAATGATACCAAGTACAGGAGCGTATCTTGCCAATACTACTATGATTACGTCGATATTTTTTGTCATCACATCTTCTTTAATTTTCTAAACATTTATATTATGTTTATAAACTCAGGAAATATGTCCCTGGACACATGACGACTTTGATGGATCAAAGTATGATCCTGTAACTACTTGGTATCGGATTGATACCCAAATTTGTGGTATTGTCCAAAACTAATGTAAAGTATCAAACAACAGAAGAATATGTGATTATTAAATTTTAACAAAAGTGTAGATAGAAAATGTTAAAAGAGAAAATAAGCAGATATTAACAGTAAATGAACAAATGGATTGATAATTCATTTTCTATCACTTGTCCTTAATAATGTTGACAAAATAATAGAATGATAAATGACACAATATGTTACTGCATACGTCAGCAGCTAAATTAGGAGTCTTTGTTTGTTTACTTACTACTAAAAGACAAGTTGTCTTGTACGTTCACTATTTTATTCAAGGACAAACTTGCAATAAGAAACATATGTTTAATGTACCCTACATTTTTTTGTTAAAATTAAGTCAATATTGCAATTTTTTGTGGTCCCCTTTATTTAGAAAAGTACCGAAAAGTATCGAAATAATTTTGGTACCGGTACCAAAATATTGGTATTGGGACGACACAAGAAGGAAGGCAATATTATTTTATGAATATCTCCGCATGCCACTATGGATTGATTTCAAATTGATTTTAACTAGCTTGCTATGTCAAATTTGTGCTTACTTAAACTTACCCATTAGCACCGAGACAACCCTTTTCTCAAAACACTCTTGAGTTGAGGTGCTACTAAAATTAGTTTTAACTAGAGATGTCCGATAGTATCGGACTGCCGATATAATCGGCCGATAAATGCTTTAAAATGTAATATCGGAAATTATCGGTATCGGTTTAAAAAAGTAAAATGTATGACCTTTTAAAACGCCGCTGTACGGAGTGGTACACGGACGTAGGGAGAAGTACAGAGCGCCAATAAACCTTAAAGGCACTGCCTTTGCGTGCCGGCCCAATCACATAATATCTACGGCTTTTCACACACACACACAAGTGAATGCAAGGCATACTTGATCAACAGCCATACAGGTCACACTGAGAGTGACCGTGTAAATAACTTGAACACTGTTACAAATATGCGCCACACTGTGAACCCACGCCAAACAAGAATGACAAACACATATCGGGAGAACATCCGCACCGTAACACAACATAAACACAACAGAACAAATACCCAGAACCCCTTGCAGCACTAACTCTTCCGGGACGCTACAATATACACCCCCGCTACCCCCTACCCTCCCCACCTTAACCCCGCCGACCTCAACCTCCTCATGCTCTCTCAGGGAGAGCATGTCCCAAATTCCAAGCTGCTGTTTTGAGGCATGTTAAAAAAAATAATGCACTTTGTGACTTCAATAATAAATATGGCAGTGCCATGTTGGCATTTTTTTCCATAATTTGAGTTGATTTATTTTGGAAAACCTTGTTACATTGTTTAATGCATCCAGCGGGGCATCACAACAAAATTAGGCATAATAATGTGTTAATTCCACGACTGTATATATCGGTATCGGTTGATATCGGAATCAGTAATTAAGAGTTGGACAATATCGGAATATCGGCAAAAAACCCATTATCGGACATCTCTAGTTTTAACATATAAGCACAAAAAAAAGTTGTAATATTGTTCGTGTTTTGACTATAAATTACATATGTGTCAAAATAATAGGTTCTTTTTTTTTTAAATTTTGCAAGCATGTAATTCAATATGATTAATTATTCTTGAATAAATTATATAAAACTGGTGAATTGGTTGGATCCGCTGTTAAAGAAAGTCAGATGCTTAGAAGTGTGAAAGGTTAGATTCTAAAAGTCGAAAAAGAGACACGGAACCAGATGTGGTAGATGAGCGGATGAGAGCGGAGAAACGAAAAGATGATCAGTGAGGGAAGGAAAGGAGGGCAGGGAAAGAGTGGGGTTGCAATGAAAGATGGAGGAAATAACCACGGTTGAAAGGCGGGGGCAATGAGAGAGACGTCACAAGGAAGAGGTGCAGACGGGCTCAGAGTAAGATGGATGGGACAGAGAGAGCGATAAAGAAGCTGTGTTAAAAAAGAAAGAAGGATGACAGTTGAGATATGAAAGAAAGAGGACAGAGAAGTGGGCGGCTGACAGAATGATAAGAGTGTTCTCGGCGGTGAGAGCGAGGAAAGCATGAGAATCCACCAAGCTATGAATTGTGCAGAAGTATATTACCATGAATCTCTGCATTTGCAGACACTCATTTTCTGTTTGACGGGATGAAGCTTCGGAAAATTCACCGTTAACTTCTCGCTCCATCAGTCAATCTCCACATTCTAATCTCAACTAATTCATTCAGTCTTTCTAGACGAAACCGTCGGATTGAAGAATAAAAGGTTTCTAAGAAAAATAAATAGACTAACAAATAAGCTGCTCTTCCCTTCCTTGTTTTGTTTTTGGCCTGACAGTTGTGAGGTTTACGAGTCACATTTAACCCCATGAATACCCATCCATCCACCCATCTTCTTCCACTTATCCGAGGTCGGGTCGCGGGGTCAGCAGCCTAAGCAGAAAAGCCCAGACTTCCCTCTCCCCAGCCACTTCATCCAGCTCCTCCCGGGGGATCCCGAGGCGTTCACAGGCCAACCGGGAGACATAGTCTTCCCCACGTGTCCTGGGTCTTCCCCCGTGGCCATGTCCGAAAAGGAGTTGGAAGAGGCAGAGCTTATTCAATCAGTAACTAAAAAAGTACAATGTTTAATAAACAAACAGCAGCCTAAATCAAACAAATTGCCCAGTCCCATGTTGGGTGGACATTTTATTAAGGTACACTTATTAAAGATAAAGAAAAAGGTTATATTTGCTATTGTGACTTAACCATGGACAAATGTGATTAATTGGAATTAAATATTTATAATTGTTAAACAGCCCTGCAAAGTGCTCAATTATATGCAAATAACAAATTCAACATATTGACCATGTTTCCTTTCTGTTACAGGATGGAATCCACTGAGAAATGTGAAGTAGTCATTCAGCATTTCAATGGAAAATACCTGAAAACCCCACCAGGAATTCCAAGTAAGTCCCCCCCCCCCCCCCCCCCCCCACACACACACACACACACACACACACACACACACACACACACACACACACACACACACACACACACACACACACACACACACACACACATTCTTGTATTTCTTACCTTCTTGAGACCTCTGAAAAATGCCTAGCTCTATAGGACCACCCCTTCTAGATATATAAAGATGTGTATTTACAACATTAATAACACATACACACTATGCAAATATAAAAAAAGGTAAGCTTTCAGTAATTTTGGGGGGAATTTTTTGTTTGCAATTGTTTTTTAATCTTCATTATTTACTTCAAGTAATTACAGTATGTCTCTATATACATATTTATTTTATTAATACATTTTGGCCAAAGGGGGCGCGTTTCAATTTCTTACACACACTTGTTATCACATATGTTGGCCAGAGGGGGGCACTTCAAATTTTTACACACACTTGTTATTTCATATGTTGACCAGATGGGTAGCACATTTGAAACCGACAAACAGTCAATTTGAAAAATCCCTCCTTTTTTAGGACCACCCTAATTTTGATAGATTTGACCACCAGGGGTGCAAATGAGACATGCTCTATTAGCTGCAATGGTTTTCTGTATTGGGACCATGATTTCGGTCCTAACTTGTTCACCGATCCTCATATGGAAGGTACTTTTCCTTGGTCATGTCTCAAGAAGGGTAGAAATACAAGAACACACACAGACACACCCTTTCTTGTATCTGTTACCTTCTTGAGACCTCCGAAAAATGCCTACCTCTTTAGGACCACCCTTTCTAGATATATAATAATTTGTATTTACAACATTGATAATGCATACTATGCAAATATAAAAAAGGTAAGCTTGTACCTTTTTAAAAAAATAAATTTTGGCCAAAGAGGGTGCATTTCAATTTCTTACCCACACTTGTTATTTCATATGTTGACCAGAGGGGGGAGCACTTTTAAAATCGACACACGGTCAATTTGAAAAATCCTTCCTTTTTGGGACCACCCTAAATTTGATGAATTTGACCACCAGGGGTGCAAATGAGACATTCTTAATTAGATGCAATGGTTTTCCGTATTGGGACCATAATTTCGGTCCTAACTTGTTCACCTGTCCTCATATGGAAGGTTCTTTTCCTTGTTGATGTCTCAAGAAATACAAGAACACATACACACACACACAGACACACCCTTTCTTGTATCTGTTACCTTCTTGAGACCTCTGAAAAATGCCTACCTCTTTAGGACCACTCTTTCTAGATATATAAAGATTTGTATTTACAACATTAATAATATATACATACTATGCAAATATAAAAAAGGTAAGCTTTCAGCTATTTAAAAAAAATAATTTTGGCCAAAGGGGGTGCATTTCAATTTCTTACTCACACTTGTTATTTCATATGTTGACCTTAGGGGGAGCACTTTTAAAATCAACACACGGTCAATTTGAAAAATCCTTCCTTGTTGGGACCACCCTAATTTTGAGAGATTTGACCACCAGGGGTGCAAATGGGACACTCTCTATTAGATGCAATGGTTTTCTGTATTGGGACCATGATTTCGGTCGTGACTTGTTCACCGGTCCTAATATGGAAGGTACTTTTCCTTGTTGGTGTCTCAAGAAGGGTAAAAATACACACTCACTCACACACACACAGATTCTTGTATTTGTCACTTTCTTGAGAGCTCCGAAAAATACCTACCTCTTTAGGACCACCCTTTCTAGATATATAAAGATGTGTATTTACAACATTAATAATGCATACTATGCAAATATAAAAAAGGTAAGCTTTTAGCCTTTTTAAAAAATATATATTTTTGGCCAAAGGGGGCGCATTTCAATTTCTTACGCACAGAATCAGAATCACTTTAATAATCCCCGAGGGGAAATTAAGATTTTCAGCACAATCCCATTCAATATCAGACAAACATTACAGGGAGACAGAACAGGATCGCTGACGCACACTTGTTATTTCATATGTTGACCAGAAGGGGAGCACTTTTAAAACCGACACAGTCAATTTGAAAAATCCCTCTCTTTTGGGACCACCCTAATTTTGATAGATTTCACCACCAGGTGTGCAAATGAGACATTCTCTTTTAGATGCAATGGTTTTCCATTTGGGACCAGGATTTCGGTCCTAACTTGTTCACCGGTCCTCATATGGAAGATACTTTTTCTTGTTGATGTCTCAAGAAGGGTAGATATACAAGAACACACACACACACTCGGCTTCTTTCCCCTCATGTAAAATGACACGTCTTGACAACAAAAAAAGTATTTTTTATTTTTTTATTCATGATGAATGGGTTTTGAGTGTTGGTTCTGATCGATGACACTCGCTGTTGTGGCTAAATTGCTGAGGTTTTCTTATGTCACTTCCTCTGATTTTGCTGCTTCTGCAGACAGGAACCCTGTTAATATTCACACTCACGCCTTTTGTGATGTTTTTTTTTTTTTTTTTTTTTTTTTTTTTTGCAATCGTCTTAAGAGCTTGCACTTTCCTCTCCTGCGCACTATTGCCTTGTCCTCTCACAGCCTCTGAGCAGGCGGGGGTGAAAAAAGCACAAATAGAGGCCGGGCACACACTGTTTTTGTGTCTTGTCTTCTCTGTTCACGGTCATCATTACTTTACGACATGCTGAAAACCCAGAAAGTCAGGATGGTCACAGGGGAACGCAGGGCTGGTAATCAAAAGTAGGTGGGAGCAGAATAAAAAGTAGCAAAGAAAGAGAAGGAGGCAAAGGCCAAAATTGAGGGATAAAAAGTGCTGCCGAAGCCGTTTCGGTGCCAGCTCCCGCCGCACTTGTGTGTCCCAGCAGGATATGTCAGCCAGACAAGGCCACACCAACGAGCTCCGCTTCACCCCTGTGGTAATTTCATTAACAATACTCACGCCTCCAACCAGTAGCACAGAAAAACATTTTTAAAAAAGACTTTCCTCAGCAAGTCTGGATTTAGAATCTCCATACATGCTCAGCCACTATAGAGCCATGGGTTATTAAAGGCAAGGTGAGCGGTTACATTGAAGTTGAGTCATAATAGGAAACCTTTAAAGCTGTAATATCAGGCCGACCTTCGCCTTTAAGCTGTCAGCTGCTTAGACGTTATTATTTTTAATGGGATGTTCAGGCAATTGCCAGGCAGCGGGATTATCTGCATTGAGCTCGGGCTGGGCGATATGAATAAACGATATACATTCCGTATTTTTCGGACTATAAGTCGCAGTTTTTTTTTCATAGTTTGGCCGGGGGGTGCGACTTATACTCAGGAGCGACTTATGTGTGAAATTATTAACACATTACCGTAAAATATCAAATAATATTATTTAGCTCATTCACGTAAGAGACTAGACGTATAAGATTTCATGGGATTTAGCGATTAGGAGTGACAGATTGTTTGGTAAACGTATAGCATGTTCTATATGTTATAGTTATTTGAATGACTCTTACCATAATATGTTACGTTAACATACCAGGTACGCTCTCAGTTGGTTATTTATGCCTCATATAACGTACACTTATTCAGCCTGTTGTTCACTATTCTTTATTTATTTTAAATTGCCTTTCAAATGTCTATTCTTGGTGTTGGGTTTTATCAAATACATTTCCCCAAAAAATGCGACTTATACTCCAGTGCGACTTATATATGTTTTTTTTCCTTCTTTGTTATGCATTTTCGGCCGGTGCGACTTATACTCCGGAGCGACTTATACTCCAAAAAATACGGTTGGTATTTTAAACAAAACGTGCAAAGTTTTTAGTTTAAACCAGTGGTTCTTAACCTGGGTTCGATTGAACCCTAGGGGTTCGGTGAGTCGGGCTCAGGGGTTTGGCGGAGGTCCAGACACACCCGACCGACTCATCGTGCAAATACAAACTTCTCCCTATCGGCGTATTACGGATACGGCAACAGCTGACTGATTTGCAGGTGTGTAATTTGTTGTGAGTTCTTGCACTGTGTTGGTTTTGTTCTTTGAACAAGGTGATGTTCATGCACGGTTCATTTTATGCACCAGTAAAAAAAACATGGTAACACTTTAGTATGGGGAACATATTCACCATTAATTAGTTGCTTATTAACATGCAAATTAGTAACATATTGGCTCTTAACTAGTCATTATTAAGTACTTATTAAAGGCCTACTGAAATGATTTTTTTTAATTTAAACGGGAATAGCAGATCTCCATTCTATGTGTCATACTTGATCATTTCGTGATATTGCCATATTTTTGCTGAAAGGATTTAGTAGAGAAAATCGACGATAAAGTTGGCAACTTTTGCTCGCTGATAAAAAAAAGCCTTGCCTGTACCGGAAGTAGCGTGACGTCACAGGAGCTAGTATTCCTCACAATTCCCCATTGTTTACAATGGAGCGAGAGAGATTCGGACCGAGAAAGTGATGATTACCCATTAATTTGAGCGAGGATGAAAGATTCGTAGATGAGGAACGTTACAGTGAATGACTTGAGAGGCAGCGATGGACGTATCTTTTTCGCTCTGACCGTAACTTAGGTACAAGCTGGCTCATTGGATTCCACACTCTCCTTTTTCTATTGTAGATCACAGATTTGTATTTTAAACCACCTGGGATACTATATCCTCTTGAAATGAGAGTCGAGAACGTGAAATGGACATTCAGTGCCTTTTATCTCCACGACAATACATCGGTGAAATGCTTTAGCTACGAGCTAACGTGATAGCATCTTGCTTTAACTGCATATAGAAACAAAAGAAATAAACCCCTGACTGGAAGTATAGATAGAAAATCAACAATACTATTAAACCGTGGACATGTAAATACACGGTTAATGCTTTCCAGGCTGGCGAAGGTTAACAATGCTGTGCTAACGACGCCATTGAAGCTAACTTAGCAACCGGACTGCACAGAGCTATGCTAAAAATATTAGCTCTCCACCTACGCCAGCCAGTCCTCATTTGCTCATCAACACCCGTGCTCACCTGCGTTCCAGCGATCGGCAGAAGGACGAAGGACTTCACCCGATGCGTTTGGCGGCCCGGAGACGTAGGACGTCAAGGTGAAGTCGGCGGCTAGCGCGGCTAGCGCTCCAGCAAAGTCCTCCTGGTTGTGTTGCTGTAGTCCGCTGCTAATACACTGATCCCACCTACAACTGTCTTCTTTGCATCCTTCATTGTTCATTAAACAAATTGCAAAAGATGTCCAAAATACTGTGGAATTATGAAATGAAAACAGAGCTTTTTGTATAGGATTCTACGGGGGTACCATAACTTCCGTTACTCGGACTTCGTCACGTGCATACGTCATCATACCGCGATGTTTCAGCCGTATATTTCCGGGGAATTTTAAAATGTCACTTTATAAGTTAACCCGGCCGTATTGGCATGTGTTGCAATGTTAAGATTTCATCATTGATATATAAACTATCAGACTGCGTGGTCGGTAGTAGTGGCTTTCAGTAGGCCTTTAATGCCTTATTCAGCATGGCCTTATTAAAACCCTAACCCTCTAACCCTGACCCTAACCCTAACCAAATAAGTCTAAATTAAGTCTTTGTTACTTAGAATATGTTCCCCATACTAAAGTGTTACCAAAAACATATAACTTTGTCTTGAATTTGAAAAAAAATTTTTTTAATTTTTCACTAAAGAAGGGTTTGGTGAATGTGCATATGAAACTGGTGGGGTTCGGTACCTCCAACAAGGTTAAGAACCACTGCCCTAGTGTGTGAATGTGAGCGTGAATGTTGTCTGTCTATCTGTGTTGGCCCTGTGATGAGGTGGCGACTTGTCCAGGGTGTACCCCGCCTTCTTATTCGTCAAGCTTCTATACTCTTTGTTTTATACCTTTTACAATGAATACATTGGCGTGAACTCGGCAGCTCTGATACTCTTGTGTTAGCACAGGCAAGGTGGAGCAGCACTTTTATTGTGAATACACAAACTGTTCCGTCGGTCTTTATTCCCGCTTCTGACAGCAGGTGTTTGGCGAGAGAGAGTGTTGAAATAAAGTGTTTCTGGCGTTCCTGCTGGTCGTTTTTTTTTAAGTATTTATTTATTTGATATGGACATAAAAGTTACATAGGACTTACCAGATGCACTGCCTTAAAGGCCTACTGAAACCCACTACTACCGACCACGCAGTCTGATAGTTTATATATCAATGATGAAATCTTAACATTATAACACATGCCAATACGGCCGGGTTAACTTATAAAGTGACATTTTAAATTTGCCGCTAAACTTCCGGTTCGAAACGCCTCTGAGGATGACGTATGCGCGTGACGTAGCCCGGGGAACACGGGTATGCCTTCCACATTGAAGCCAATACGAAAAAGCTCTGTTTTCATTTCATAATTCCACAGTATTCTGGACATCTGTGTTCGTGAATCTGTTTCAATCATGTTCATTGCATTATGGAGAAAGAAGCTGAGCAAGCAAAGAAGAAAGTTGTCGGTGCGAAATGGACGTATTTTTCGAACGTAGTCAGCCACAACAGTACACAGCCGCGCTTCTTTGTTTACATTCCCGAAAGATGCAGTCAAGATGGAAGAACTCGGATAACAGAGACTCTAACCAGGAGGACTTTTGACTTCGATACACAGACGCCTGTAGAGAACTGGGACAACACAGACTCTTACCAGGATTACTTTGATTTGGATGACAAAGACGCAGACGTGCTTCTGTGAGTATGCAGCTTTGGCTTCTAAACATTTGATCGCTTGACCGTATGTGCGCAACTTTTTTTTGCGTATGTACGTAACTTTTTAAAAATATATAAGCTTTATGAACCTTGGGTTAGGTGAACGGTCTTTTGGGCTGAGTGATTGTGTGTGTTGATCAGGTGTTTGAATTGTATTGGCGTGTTCTATGGAGCTAGGAGCTAGCATAGGAGCTAGGAGTTAGCATAACAAAGACGTAGGTGTTTTTATGCAGGATTAATTTGTGGCATATTAAATATAAGCCTGGTTGTGTTGTGGCTAATAGAGTAAATATATGTCTTGTGTTTATTTACTGTTGTAGTCATTCCCAGCTGAATATCAGGTACCGTGAGTATGCAGCCTTGGCTGCTAAACATTTGATAGCTTGACCGTACGTGCGCGTCATGTACGTAACTTTTTAAAAATATATAAGCTTTATGAACCTTGGGTTAGGTGAACTGTCTTTTGGGCTGAGTGATTGTGTGTGTTGATCAGGTGTTTGAATTGTATTGGCGTGTTCTATGAAGCTAGGAGCTAGCATAGGAGCTAGGAGCTAGCATAACAAACACGTAGGTGTTTTTATGCAGGATTAATTTGTGGCATATTAAATATAAGCCTGGTTGTGTTGTGGCTAATAGAGTATATATATGTCTTGTGTTTATTTACTGTTGTAGTCATTCCCAGCTGAATATCAGGTCACCCCCGGCTCTCACAGCATCTTCCCTATCTGAATAGCTTCAACTCCCCACTAGTCCTTCACTTGCACTTTACTCATCCACAAATCTTTCATCCTCGCTCAAATTAATGGGGAAATTGTCGCTTTCTCGGTCCGAATCTCTCTCACTTCATGCGGCCATCACTGTAAACAATAGGGAACTTTGCGTATATGTTCAACTGACTACGTCACGCTACTTCCGGTAGGGGCAAGCCTTTTTTTTATCAGATACCAAAAGTTGCAATCTTTATCGTCGTTGTTCTATACTAAATCCTTTCAGCAAAAATATGGCAATATCGCGAAATGATCAAGTATGACACATAGAATAGATCTGCTATCCCCGTTTAAATAAAAAAAATTCATTTCAGTAGGCCTTTAAAGTCTTATAGCAAGAAAATGGTAATTTTCAACACCTGTTCACAGTAGGCTTCGAGGATACAGAATATATGTTACAAAATATACAATGAATCAAATTTACAATACATCAATGATGTGTACAACTTTAGCTCTGATTTCAGCCACAGGTTCAGACATCTGGTGAAGTTGTTTAAGTCAGTTTGCAGTTTTTATTCAGTGGGAAGAGTGTTCCACAGTCTGGTTCCGTCAGAGAAAAATCGCATGTATTCTTCTGTCCACATTTTCAGTCATTTCCACTGTACAGGTAAAACTCATAAAAGCGTCTTTTCGTGTCGTTCTGGCCATTTTCGGGTTCTAAATGGCTGTCAAAGTACACCTACTCAGACTTCTTCTGTGCAAGTGAGATGCATGATTTATGATCTAAAACAAACTCACAGGGAGCAAGGAAGCGAGGAAGCAACAGATCACTCGATGATGTAAACCAGGGGTCACCAACCTTTTTGAAAGCAAGAGCTACTTCTTGGGTACTGATTCATGCGAAGGGCTACCAGTTTGATACACACTTAAATAAATTGCCAGAAATAGCCAATTTGCTCAATTTACCTTTTAACTCTATGATATTATTAATAATTAAAGATATTTACACTTAATTGAACAGTTTAAAAGAGGGGAAAACACGAAAAAAAATGACAATTAAATTTTGAAACATAGTTTATCTTCAATTTCGACTCTTTAAAATTCAAAATTCAACCGAAAAAAAGAAGAGAAAAACTAGCTAATTCGAATCTTTTTGAAAAAATAAAAAAAAGAATTTATGGAACATCATTAGTAATTTTTTTTTATTAAGATTAATTTTAGAATTTTGATGACATGTTTTAAATAGGTTAAAAGCCAATCTACACTTTGTTAGAATATATAACAAATTGGACCAAGCTATATTTCTAACAAAGACAAATCATTATTTCTTCTAGATTTTCCAGAACAAACATTTTAAAAGAAATTCAAAAGACTTTTAAATAATATTTAAATTTGATTCTACAGATTTTCTAGATTTGCCAGAATTTTTTTTTTGAATTTTAATCATAATAAGTTTGAAGAAATATTTCACAAATATTCTCCGTCGAAAAAACACAAGCTAAAATGAAGAATTAAATTAAAATGTATTTATTATTCTTTACAATAAAAAAAATGTTTTTACTTGAACATTGATTTAAATTGTCAGGAAAGAAGAGGAAGGAATTTAAAAGGTATATGTGTTTAAAAATCCTAAAATCATTTTTAAGGTTGTATTTTTTCTCTAAAATTGTCTTTCTGAAAGTTATAAGAAGCAAAGTAAAAAAAATTAGGAATTTATTTAAACAAGTGAAGACCAAGTCTTTAAAATATTTTCTTGGATTTTCAAATTCTATTTGAGTTTTGTCTTTCTTAGAATTAAAAATGTCGGGCAAAGCGAGACCAGCTTACTAGTAAATAAATACAATTTAAAAAATAGAGGCAGCTCACTGGTAAGTGCTGCTATTTGAGCTATTTTTAGAACAGGCCAGCGGGCTACTCATCTGGTCCTTACGGGCTACCTGGTGCCCGCGGGCACCGCGTTGGTGACCCCTGATGTAAACATTAGTACAGTAGTGATCACGACGCCACTATACATAGTGTGTCTGTGTTAGCGCTTATAATAACAATATCACTAATACTTGCTTAATGTTCAAGTCACAAAATGTAAATGGGATATTGTTGGTGCTTTTTGAATGTTTATTTGGGGACGGCGTGGTGCAGTTGGGAGAGTGGCCGTGCCAGAAACCTGAGGGTTCCTGGTTCAATCCCCATACCAATCTAGTCACGTCCAATTTGTCCTTGAGCAAGACACTTCACCCTTGCTCCTGATGGGTCGTGGTTAGCGCCTTGCATGGCAGCTCCCGCCATCAGTGTGTGAATGTGTGTGTGAATGGGTGAGTGTGGAAATGGTGTCAAAGCGCTTTGAGTACCTTAAAGGTAGAAATGTGCTATACAAGTATAACCCATTTAACACATTTATTTATTGGATTTTATGGGCGAAATAATGGAGCTCCCATTTGCTCCACTGTAAGCGGACTTTTATTTACATTTATTTAATATTTAGATTTAGATATGTCCTATAATATCGGACTGCCGATATTATCGGCCGATAAATGCTTTAAAATGTAATATCGGAAATTATCAGTATCGGTTTCAAAAAGTAAAATGTATGACTTTTTAAAACGCCGCTGTACGGAGTGGTACACGGACGTAGGGAGAAGTACAGAGCACCAATAAACCTTAAAGGCACTGCCTTTGCGTGACGGCCCAATCACATAATATCTACGACTTTTCACACACACAAGTGAATGCAACGCATACTTGGTCAACAGCCATACAGGTCACACTGAGGGTAACCGTATAAAGAACTTTAACACTGTTACAAATATGCGCCACACTGTGAACCCACACCAAACAAGTTAGAACATCTGCACCGTAACACAACATAAACACAACAGAACAAATACTCAGAACCCCTTGCAGCACTAACCATTCCGGGACGCTACAATATACACCCCCACTACATAAAACCCTGCCCCCCCAACCCCGCCCACCTCAACCTCCTCATGCTCTCTCAGGGAGAGCATGTCCCAAATTCCAAGCTGCTGTTTTGAGGCATGTTAAAAAAAAATAATGCACTTTGTGACTTCAATAATAAATATGGCAGTGCCATGTTGGCATTTTTTTCCATAACTTGAGTTGATTTATTTTGGAAAACCTTGTTGCATTGTTTAATGCATCCAGCGGGGCATCACAACAAAATTAGGCATAACAATGTGTTAAATCCACGACTGTATATATCGGTATCGGTTGATATCGGAATCGGTAATTAAGAGTTGGACAATCGGCAAAAAAGCCATTATCGGACATCTCTAGTTCTTGTTTTTCCCCACATAAGAATGAATAAGAACCGATAAGGAACTGACAAAAGACTGATGTGTGTTTTATGCTATTTACTAACTTTTGCAACATTCTATCTCTGTGAGATGTTTTTTTTTCACTGTTGGTGCAATAAAAACAAAGTAAATATCCCAGCTTAACATTGAGCAAGATGTAGACTAGCAATATCATAGAAGCCCGGGTTTAAAAGGATGTGCATTGCAAGAAGAGCTCAATAATCCGTCAGTCTACCTCAGGGCAGCTGTGGCTACGAAAGTAGCTTACCACCACCAGGTGTGAATGAATGATGGGTTTTTAACATGTAAAGCGACTTTGGGTACTTAGAAAAGCGCTATATAAATCCCAGGTATTATTATTATTATTATTATAATAAGGCCAGAATCATTCCTTCTTGTTTTGTTGCTGTTGTAGGAGATTCCTATGCATGTGGCAGATTGATAGTAAGTTCTCCAAATACAAAATAATAATAACAGTAAATATGTACGGTATTTTACTGAAACCCTTTTTTGTTATCGCAGTCGGACAGGATGTAATGCTCAGCGATTTTATTGTGAAGGTTGGGAGTGTGCTCTTGTTGTTTTGGAGCACTCGTCGACAGTACTGTTTGCGGCGAGATGAAGACGTAAGCAAAAGGATTGATGAATGGAACTTTATTGTCGTTGCGTTTAGAAAGTACAACAATATTACATTTTCAGTGCAATCCCGTCCAGGAACAGACATACAGTTCCAAGGTGGACAGAACGGGAACACTGATCGAGTCGCCACAGGGGCGGCGCCCTGTAAAAAAGGTAGGGGAAATGGTTATTATGGGGGGAAAGGAGGAGAAAAAAAATACAAGTCTCAAACTAAACTCCTGGGGGTGGGGGCGTTAGTTAGAGACCAGGAAAAAACCTCTAGCAAAGCACATATACATATTACGACGCACGGATTGGGACTTGCCATAAGGGGGCAGGCATCCGGCCCGAAGCTGCCAGCAAATTGGGGCGCTGGTGCATGTTTCCGTCATAGCACATGGGGTAAAGCGTCGATGATGTGGGATGTGTGGGTTTGGGTGGGGTACGTGTTTTGTGTGGCGTGTATTTTCCACGGATGGGTATGTGTGTGTAAGCCTGCAAAGTGGTTCTGTTTAGCAGCTTTGGTTCTCGATACCGCAGCCAGTCAGTCCAACAAAATTCAACAACCAACAAGTGTATGTCCACGAGAGACACGGAAGGAATTTGTAGCACCAGTCTCTCGGGGAATCTCAAAGCAACGACATTCCCACGTCACTTGCAGCCTGAGAAAAATATCCAGATTAGAATGTTTGTGATTGAGTGAGCGAAAACAAATTGAAACTTTTTTATTCTAATTGTTTATTTCTGGTCCTCAAACTCGTCATGCAGAGCAGACGGCGTCTCCAAGATGTTGTCCAGTTTGCGATTTGTTCTAAAATCACAAAAGTCTGAGTGCCCGGAGCTCTGCCCGCATCCTCCAATCATTTGTGGCAGATTGGGGTACTTTGAACGGCTGCCGGCATCTTTCAGTTTGTCGTTCCAAAGAAAAGAAAAGTGTTGCCAGTGCTTCAGATTTGAGGCAAAATGCGTGGAACAAGTGACTGCATGCTGCAAAGTTTCTTTAAAAAAGGCAGCAGCAGCACATCAAACTTACTGTAGCATGAGATTTTATTTTTAGAGCATACTTAAGGATTCTAAATAAAAGGCCAAATTCCAGTGCAGTTCCCCTTTAAGGAGTGCTGTTTTGTAACACCCCTGGCCATTTTTTTTTGCACTATTGTATTCTATATTTCCTATTTGTCAAAGTCAAGGCCCACGGGCCAGATCCAGCCCGTGAATGAATGATCTATGGCCCCCGGGATGATATTTGATTAGTATTAGAACCGGCCCGCAGGCCACAGCCGCCTGCTGCTGTTTTGCACGCACCAATACTCCATCAGTGTTGGAGCTAGGAATTTTCAAAATGGGGTCCCAGGGACCCCATCAAGTCATAAAAATGGGGTGCCACAGTACATTTTTGGGGTCCCTTTTTTTTTTTTCACCGTTTTGAAAACAAATGACACATGTATGCATTATCCTGTTATATCTCACATTCTATATTGTGTTTTGGAAAAAGGTTGTCATAAACGTTACTTAATTCATTAAAACAAACAATACAAAAGAAAACACATTTTTATGCATACGTAAATGTATTCAGCTATAAACATTCATTCACTTTCTTCTTTTTTTCATGGAACTAAACTTTACCGCTGCCGGTATTTTTTTCATATTTTTATTGTAATATTTTCAGAATATGTTTGTTCTATTTTTGGCCAAAGTAAGACAAAGAAAAAAATCTGAAGGTGTCTTTATTTTTTAGATTTAATGCCATGATTTTGATAGTCCGGCCTGCGTGTGCACAGATGTTCCTCCATGCAGCCCCTGAGCTAAAATGAGTTAGAAACCCCTGTATGAAACACAAATGTTGCTGTTTGGCCACAATACAAAGCAATATGTTTGGAAGAGAAAAGGTGAGGCCTTTAATCTCAGGAACACCATCCCTACCGTCAAGCATGGTGGTGGTAGTATTATGCTCTGGGCCTGTTTTGCTGCCAATGGAACTAGTGCTTTACAGAGTAAATGGGACAATGAAAAAGGACGATTACCTCCAAATTCTTCAGGACAACCTAAAATCATCAGCCCGGAGGTTGGGTCTAGGGCGCAGTTGGGTGTTCCAACAGGACAATGACCCCAAACACACGTCAAAAGTGGTAAAGGAATGGCTAAATCAGGCTAGAATGAAGGTTTTAGAATGGCCTTCCCAAAGTCCTGACTTAAACGTGTGGACAATGCTGAAGAAACAAGTCCATGTCAGAAAACCAACACATTTAGCTGAACTGCACCAATTTTGTCAAGAGGAGTGGTCAAAAATGCAACCAGAAACGTGTGGATGGCTACCAAAAGCGCCTTATTGCAGTGAAACTTGCATAGGGACATGTAAGCAAATATTAACATTGCTGTACGTATACTTTTGACCCAGCAGATTTGGTCACATTTTCAGTAGACCCATAATAAATTCATAAAAGAACCAAACTTCATGAATGTTTTTTGTGACCAACAAGTATGTGCTCCAATTACTTTATCACAAAAACAATAAGAGTTGTAGAAATGATTGGAAACTCAAGACAGCCATGACATTATGTTCTTTACACGTGTATACAAACTTTTGATCGCGACTGTATGTCCTTTGGGTGTTCTGTTTACAATGCGAGTGTTTTAGGTGTTAAATCAAGTATAATGCATAAGTTTTGACTCAACATATCCAAAACTTTACATATGATGTCCAACGTAGACCGAGGACCACCTGTACTAATATAGTGTAATATTATTACATCCGACATGGACCATGGCTACTTCTCTTCTGCGTCCACTATGACTTCTCATTCTTCATATGCACTTCCAGCTTCTACCCATGTTCACCCACATCCATGGTATTTTTCCCCGAGCCCCTTCTTTACCCATCGTCCTCTGACAGCTCATATGCAACCCCCTGGGAAGGTCCTGCCACACAAAGCCCAGCACAAGCATGTGTGCATAAACTCGTGTGACAGCCATGACCACTGCTTTCTGTAAGCCTCCATGCATACCAGCACACAAACCACACCAGCACAAACACAGTCATGCTCCACTAACTTTGACCCAATTGCAACGCCAACGCCCATATAATTCTAATGCGTTTCCCGCCATTTAGCACATAAAATAGCAAACCCAAAGCTGCTGTGGTCATGTAGCACATACACAACGACATTTGTATAAAAATCACAAACGCAGCAGTGGTATTCACAGAGCATCACCAGCCAGGAACCGTACCTGACAAGCATTTGCATTTCCAGCTGAGCTGCACAATCACTGTGAGTGCTTGAGTCCTCGCATGCACATTTACCAGGAGGCAAATATCAGGTCGAATAACCAGTCAGGGGGGGAAAGTATCGGTTGATGAGACATTGCGCTTCCCCCGCAGTCATTGGTTGGACGTAGTCTACATGTCTGTCATTACAGCAGCAACTCGGATTGGTTATGATGTCACTCAATGTACATGTTGATCACTGCTGTCGCAATCTGATCTGCAGTGGAAGTATTTTGTCAACGCTACTTGTAGAAAACGACATAATAGTTGAAGGAGCTCAACCAGGAGAGTTGCTCGTCAGGGGAGAAGCTAAGGCTATGTCTACACTAAGTCGTTTAACCCCTTAAACCAGGGGGGCTCACACTTTTTCTGCAGGCGAGCTACTTTTCAATTGATCAAGTCGCGGGGATCTACCTCATTCATATAAACAGTATAATTTATATTTACTTATTTATGAAATATATGTTTTTGTTAACAAGTTAAAGGTGTTTAATGATAATGCAAGCATGTGTAACACTTATAGTTAATATTGTTAACAAGTTAAAGGTGTTTAAAGATAATACAAGCATGTTTAACACATATAGTTAATATTGTTAACAAGTTAAAGGTGTTTAAAGATAATACAAGCATGTTTAACACACATAGTTAATATTGTTAATAAATTAAAGGTGTTTAATGATAATACAAGCATGTTTAACACATATAATTAATATTGTTAACAAGTTAAAGGTGTTTAAAGATAATACAAGCATGTTTAACACATATAGTTAATATTGTTAACAAGTTACAGGTGTTCAAAAATAATACAAGCATGTTTAAAACAAATAGTTAATATTGTTAACAAGTAAAAGGTGTTTAAAGATAATACAAGCCTGTTTAACACATATAGTTAATATTGTTAACAAGTTAAAGATGTTCAAAAATAATACAAGCATGTTTAACACATATAGTTAATATTGTTAACAAGTAAAATGTGTTTAATGATAATACAAGCATGTTTAACACATATAGTTAATATTATTAACAAGTAAAATGTGTTTAATGATAATACAAGCATGTTTAACACATATAGTTAATATTGTTAACAAGTTAAAGGTGTTTAATGATAATACAAGCATGTTTAACACATATAGATTCCTTTCTTTCATGAAGACAAGAATATAAGTTGGTGTATTACCTGATTCTGATGACTTGCATTGATAGGAATCAGACAGTGGTGCTGATAACGTCCGCATTTTCAAATGGAGGAGAAAAAAAGTCTTCCTTTCTTTCCAATACCACATGAAAGTGGTTTGGTTTTTGGCATCTTATTTGTCCAGCTTCCGTACTCCTTTGTATACACTTTACAAAAAATACATTGAAGGCAAACTCCATAGCTTGCTAGCTTGTGCACGCCAGCTTTCTGAGACTCTTATTTTGTTAGCGCAGGCAGGATGAAGCAGAGCTTTTATTGTGCAACTGTGCAGTCGGTCTTTGGAGTTTTGAGGACAGGTACGGCGCCAGAGTCTGTTGAAATAAAAAGTGTTTCTCGCCTTCCTGTCGGTAATTTTTTTCTTAATAGTGAGCTGTCAGCAGCCAGCGTCATCTCAGAAGACCCTCGGGTGCCGTGAATGTCAATCAAGTGACGAAAGTGACGTCATAGTGAAGATTTATGATCGCTCATTTTTAGGACTATTTTTTTAATGCTTGGCTGGTGATCGACTGACACACCCTCCGCGATCGACTGGTAGCTTACGATCGACGTAATGGGCACCCCTGCTTTAAACAAATAATTATTTAGCCTAAGCCATTTCAGCCACACTAAACTATCGTTTAAGGTTCCCGTCCTCGGACAAATATTTCTTGAATCTCCGGCACTTAGCTTTGTATGGACTCATTGATCGTTTACAAACTGAGTTCGGAGAGGAAGTGAAACCAGAAAGACCGCGCCCCACACAGGAAGTGACATCAGAAAGAACGCGCCACAGCCAGCTTCATAATAAAGCGGTTTCGTAACTCGGAGCTAACCACTGGAAATATGAAGGAGAGTCATCCAGACATGCCCGTGTTTCTCCTTCTTCTACATGTACAGACGCTTGTGGAAATCACACATGAATACCTTAAGAGAAAGCGATTGCAGCTATTTAGGATACAACACTTCTCAGACAGCAAGAGAACTTTCCAATGTCCGGCCAGGTCAGCTGTGATTCTACTTAGCGAATGCATTTGGACTGGCAAAGCAGACTGTATCCGTTATTGTCCGCCATGTATGTCGCGGACTCAGCGTCTAGGTCCAGAGTATATAAAGTCACCAAAAAGGAATGGACAATGAAGGTGACGGCAAAAGAGTGAGGAGTGTCCTGACCAGATATCTAGATCCCTACATTGATTAATGTTAAATGTTCTTTATCACATTGTTTACATGTCTAATAAAGATTTGATTAATTTATGATGGCTCAGGTGGACACCACATGGACACGGCTGGAGATACTATACAGAAACCCACTTGCACACTACTGGACATTGACCCCCCTCAACAGTGTACAAAAGGGTCTATTTTCGGCACATTTATCATTCAATAAACCCGCTTCAGCAATTAAAACATATATCACGTGGTACTGTCAAAATTAGAATAATTGTATAAAACAAATGAAACATGAAAAAATAAAGAAATAAAATATTTGAACTCACGATTTGTAGCACCCATCCGACGGCGTATAAGTCAGTGGTACCGTCGTAGTAGTCGGTTGATCTGTGTGAAAGTGGCCTGCCAAAAATGGATTCCCTTCGCGGGAGCGCGCACCGCTCGCTAAACCTGCATTGCTGGGCTTCGTCTGTCCACAGCGGATTACTAGGTGTGAGACAAACACGTTATCTCCATGGTTATTTTACCGGTGAGTTTTCTGTAGTTTTCTATGGCTCGTATGGTTCCGGTGCCACTTCCTGTTTTCGCAACTTGTGATTGGCTACTCACTTGGGATCCAATCACAGCGTAAGGCCAACTAGAAGGCCTTACTGACAACAACTCGTGATCTGATTGGCTATCGCAACTGTCTATCAACTCTATGTACCCGTTCACTTACAGTGCACAGACGCCTGCATTGTTGATTCTGAAGGCCCCTGGCAGATTTGGTACAGCATGGCAACATAAGCTAGCTGAATTCTGATTGGATAAAAACTCTATCCTAAAAACAACAGTGCTGGAAAGAGCATAATATGACATGAAGGGAATATCAATACTTTTAGATATTTAGAGAAAGTACATTAAAATGTGTCATGATCTGTGGCCTGGATCATGTTTTGTGTTTTCTGTTAGTTTTGGACTACTTTAGTTCCTGTTTGGGCACCTCTGAGTTTGTTACCATGGCTATGTATTATTTTCACCTGCCTCTTGTGTTCGGGACACTCACCTGTTCCTAATCAGAGACATTATTTAAGCCTGCCTTTGCCAGTCAGTCGGTCTGGCTTCTTTGTTTGCGTCACGCTCCTGTTACGTACGTTTTGCTTGTCTCCTAGCCCATGCTAAGTGTTTAGCTTCAAGTGCGATCGGCACCTTGCTCCGTCGGTTTGTTTTCTGTTTTTGTACCTCTTTGATTTTTTTTAAGATTAAATCATGTTCCTACCTGCAAGTCCTGTCCGGAGTCGTCCGTTTGCATCCCGGGAGTAAGCTGCAACCCCACCGTAACAAAATGTGTTTTATCTTTAACTATGATCATGATTTATGTTAGGCCAGCAGAGAAGGCCGTGCTGGCCCTGACGGCACACCACTGCATTTAAAAAAAAAAATCCTGTATGACAATCTGACTACAAAGTTGCATTTGTATCCAAATATTAGGGTATTTTCTTAAAGGCCTACTGAAATGATTTTTTTTTTTATTTAAACGGGGATAGCAGATCCATTCTATGTGTCATACTTGATCATTTTGCGATATTGCCATATTTTTGCCGAAAGGATTTAGTAGAGAACATCGACGATAAAGTTCGCAACTTTTGGTCGCTGATAAAAAAAGCCTTGCCTGTACCGGAAGTAGCGTGACGCCACAGGTTGAAAGGCTCCTCACATTTCCCCATTGTTTACAATGCAGCCAGAGCGATTCGGACCGAGAAAGCGACGATTACCCCATTAATTTGAGCGAGGATGAAAGATTTGTGGATGAGGAACGTGAGAGTGAAGGACTAGAGTGCAGTGCAGGACGTATCTTTTTTCGCTCTGACCGTAATTTAGGTACAAGGGCTCATTGGATTCCACACTTTCTCCTTTTTCTATTGTGGGTCACGGATTTGTATTTTAAACCACCTCGGATACTATATCCTCTTGAAAATGAGAGTCGAGAACGCGAAATGGACATTCACAGTGACTTTTATCTCAACGACAATACATCGGCGAAGCTCTTTAGCTACGGAGCTAACGTGATAGCACATTGGGCTTAAATGCAGATAGAAACAAAAGAAATAAACCCCTGACTGGAAGGATAGACAGAAAATCAACAATACTATTAAACCATGGACATGTAAATACACGGTTAATGCTTTCCAGGCTGGCGAAGCTTAACAATGCTGTTGTTAATGACACCATTGAAGCTACCTTAGCAACGGGACCTCTACAGAGCTATGCTAAAAACATTAGCTATCCACCTACGCCAGCCAGCCCTCATCTACTCATCAACACCCGTGCTCACCTGCGTTCCAGCGATCCACAGAGCGACGATCATAGATGCGGTCGGCGGCCCAGAGACGGAGGAAGTCAAGGTGAGGTCGGCGGCTAGCGCGTCTGCTATCCATCTCAAAGTCCTCCTGGTTGTGTTGCTGTAGTCAGCCGCTAATACACCGATCCCACCTACAACTTTCTTCTTTGCAGTCTTCATTGTTCATTAAACAAATTGCAAAAGATTCACCAACACAGATGTCCAGAATACTGTGGAATTTTGAGATGAAAACCAAGCTTTTTGTATTGGATTCAATGGTGTACCAATACTTCCGGTTCAACGATTGACGTCACGCGCATACGTCATCATACATAGACGTTTTCAACCGGAAGTTTGGCGGGAAATTTAAAATTGCACTTTATAAGTTAATTAATGCCGTATTGACATGTGTTGCAATGTTAAGATTTCATCATTGATATATAAACTATCAGACTGCGTGGTCGGTAGTAGTGGGTTTCAGTAGGCCTTTAAGCAAATTGTATTTATGCAAGCATGAGTGCGATTAATTCAATTTAAAAAATGTATCACTTGACAACCCTAGTAAAGATATATATTTATTAAAAATTTTGGTGGGTGCAGCTTAATACCGGAAATTCTGGTAATTGTATTTAAATTCAACTGTTGGCTAAATTCACCAGAATACTTGTTATTCTTTCCATCCGGCAAATTGGACAGCGCTGGCGTGTAGGCGCATCTAGTCTGCTGTCCAGGTCAGGTTTGTTCGCTGATGCCTGGTTGATATGAGCCGTGCGTAGCAGCAGTCCAACACACCAGTCACCGAGGCCCGCTCGGGCTGCTCTGCCCACGTCTGATTGGGATTCAGAGAGAGGGACATGATCGATCGCCCTGTTGGAGCAGTACAGCTGTTTAGCGATTCTGTGCAATGCGGCAACCGCTGTTGCTGTTGTCGGACCATGAGCGTGCATACACTTAGGGCCCAGATCCAATCTCTTGAGCATGTATGCGCAAAACACAGTAAGGGTTGTAAGCTCTGTATTCAGAGATTGATGGTCTTGTGCAGACAGAACAACATATGTTTAGACCATTTGTTTTTTTAAGGTTCGTTTTTTCCCCCCAGCCTGTGAGCATACTCAATGCATAAATGAAATCCATGAAATGTGACTCCAGCAATAAACTATACTAAAGTAAGACCATCAGGGACACATCGTGATTTACACTTCAACCCTGAGCAATGGGGAAAGTCAAAGAAATCGCAGATAAAAAACTGATTTAATCCGCCGGCTCCACTGAGCTTTGCTGATTAAAGTGTGTCATTCCACAATGCATTAAACAGCTTAGAGATGACACCTTATGGTAAATGTAATCCAAAGCGGAGATATATTAGCCATTGTCAGGTTTTGGCAGGTGCGTAATCTCCTGTACATCTCACTGCATTGTTGGCACTGGCAGATAGGAAATTGGAAACATTGGATACACAAGTGTACGCGGGCCTGTCAGCAAACAGCTAAACAAGCGAGGTGTGTTTTAGCACGTAATGCAAACTATAGGTAGGTGTTGATAAATGCACAATACTTTAATGCATTGGAATGAATGTCTTACCTGTGCAAACAAGGATAATGAAGACACTGAATGTGTGGTATTACTACTTCCTTTTAACTTGCTGGTGCTGCTTGTGCTGTTGTCACGCTACCACTGGAGAGCTAATGTTTTTAGCATAGCTCTGTCGAGGTCCCGTAGCTGAGTTAGCTTCAATGGTGTCGTCAGCAACAGCATTGCTAGGCTTCCCCAGGCGGGACAGCATTAACTGTGTGGTTACGGGTCCAGGGTTTGGTTCGGTGTCTCCTGATAGTAGAAGTAATGGTAGTATTGTTGATCTTCTGTCTATCCTTCCAGTCAGGGGCTTATTTCTTCTGTTTCTATCTGCAGTTAAGCACGATGCTATCATGTTAGCTCCGTAGCTAAAGTGTTTCGCCGATGTATTGTCGTGGAGATAAAAGTCACTGTGAATGTCCATTTCGCGTTCTCGACTCTCATTCTCAAGAGGATATAGTATGCAAGGTGGTTTAAAATACAAATCCGTGATCCACAATAGAAAAAGGAGAAAGTGTAGAATCCAATGAGCCCTTGTACCTAAGTTACGGTCAGAGCGAAAAAAGATACATCCTGGCGTCCTGCACTGCACTCTAATCCTTCACTCTCACTTTCCTCATCCACGAATCTTTCATCCTCGCTCAAATTAATGGGGTAATCGTCCCTTTTTCGGTCCGAATTGCTCTCGCTGCTGGTGGCCATGATTGTAAACAATGTGCAGATGTGAGGAGCCTTTCAACCTGTGACGTCACGCTACTTCCGGTACAGGCAAGGCTTTTTTATCAGCGACCAAAAGTTGCGAACTTTATCGTCAATGTTCTCTACTAAATCCTTTCAGCAAAAATATGGCAATATCGCGAAATGATCAAGTATGACACATAGAATGGACCTGCTAACCCCGTTTAAATAAGAAAATTTCATTTCAGTAGGCCTTTAAAATGCTTTTTTTTCCTCAAAAATCAACAGTGCGCCTTATGAACCGGTGCGCCTAATGTAAGGAATAATTCTGGTTTTGCTTACCGACCTCCGAACTATTTTATTTGGTACACGGTGTAATGATAAGTGTGACCAAACATAAGAGATACGTGTAGACTGCAATATAATAATGGCAGTCACACATAAGAGATATGTGTAGACTGCAATATGACTCAAGTAAACAACACCAACATTTTATATGTTCCATTGAAAATGTAGACCATTACACATGGAGTGAAAAAATCTATCAAAATGTTTTAGTACGACTTTGGTAAGCTATGAAGCCGCACCGCTTGTTGGATTGTACTGTGCTTCAACATACGAGTATTATTTATGGTGTGTGTATAAGGTAAGACATATTTTCTGGTGTTTTGTTTACGTAATATTATGCAAAAGCCACTTTTCCTACCTTCTGGTACCTGCTGAGATGTATTTGGGATCTGCGTAAGTCCTGAAAAATTACGCGGGTCCACCTTTGTAGTCCGTGTCGACACCGTAGTCGATAAACTTCTTATTTTACCTCTATTTTCTTGTTATGGGACATTCATCCTTCGCTGTTGCCATTTCTAAAATAAAGTAGTGTAAAATTCTTACTTATATCTGCCATGAAAGCGCTAAAACATACCGGTATAGTGAGTTTACATTATTCACCCAAGGAAGTTTAGTTAATTGAGAGTTCCGGTCGGACGGTTTTTCACGGGACGCATTTCCGGCGGATGAGGAGATGCTGCTCCGTTATTGATTCAAGTAAAGTCTGAATGTCGCATCCTGAAGCGACTGTCAGAAAGTGGCTTGAAGATGATCTGTAAAACATAATCTATGCAACATTTTGACCAAAGAACCACCATTACATGTTATGTAGACCACAAGGAAGTGTTTTCCATTTAGAAAAAATAAATAATAATATGACTCCTTTAATGCGCCTTATATATGTAAAAAGAGAGAAAATGTACCATTCATCGTCAGTGCGCCTTAAAATCGGGTGCGCCCTATGGTCCGGAAAATACAGTATATTGCAGCCTCCTGTGATAGCGACTTACTGTATATCACAATGTATTCCTTAGCAAATAAATAATAATACAACAAGGCTCCTAATTTGGGTACTGATGTATACAGTAACATATTGCTTCATTTCAAGTTGTATGATTTTCTCAAAACTAGTATTAATCTATTTCCTAATTTACGGTTATAATCTGGTTACTTTCTGTTGCAACATGGTTCTACCTATAATTCTGTTAAAGCGTAATAAGCACTGATTCGTGTGTTGTTTGGGTACTTTACATTAGTTTTGGGTGATACTGCACTACAGATTTGGGTATCAATCCAATATCAGGTAGCTACAGATGTAGTATTGGCCATACCATTGCTAATACTGATACTTCACATTTTCAAGATCATTGATATGAGCAGTCCTGCAGCACAAGCAAACGTGCTGCAGGACTGCTCATATCGGAGATTTTAGATGCAAGCCGATTTAATACATTTTTTTTTTTTTTTTTGCTGACACACCTATAAAATGAAATGCAAAATGCCCCAATCCTTGTATCATCATTTAAAGGAGACCTATTATGCAAAAACAACTTCTTTTTTTAACAGTTGGTACCTTTTTTTGTGTATTTGGGATCTGCATAAGTCCCAAAAATTAGAAATCAAACCATGAAGGCATGGCGGAAATATTTAAAAAATAATTGTGCCTTCCTTTATATTGCCATCAAACGAGCTGTTTGGAATTTGCACAACTTTTAACGTTTTTCCAACATGTGACGTCAGCGGAAATTTACCCGAAGAGCTTTGTGTGAGTCTGTCATTGTAGTTCGACGTTGTAGCCTATAAGCTCCTTCTTTTTCTCTATCCTCTTGTTGTGGGGGCAGACCGGCTCGTACATGCACATGCATCCTCCGCTGTTGCTATTTCTAATACAAAGTAGCATATAGTTCAAACTAGGGATGTCCGATAATATCGGACTGCCGATATTATCGGCCGATAAATGCTTTAAAATGTAATATCGGAAATTATCGGTATCGGTTTCAAAATTATCGGTATCTGTTTCAAAAAGTAAAATGTAAGACTTTTTAAAACGCCGCTGTGTACACGGACATAGGGAGAAGTTCAGAGCACCAATAAACTTTAAAGGCACTTCCTTTGCGTGCCGGCCCAGTCACATAATATCTACGGCTTTTCACACACACAAGTGAATGCAAGGCATACTTGGTCAACAGCCATACAGGCCACACTGAGGGTGGCCGTATAAACAACTTTAACACTGTTACAAATATGCGCCACACTGTGAACCCACACCAAACAAGAATGCCAAACACATTTCGGGAGAACATCCGCATCGTAACACAACATAAACCCAACAGAACAAATACCCAGAACCCCTTGCAGCACTAACTCTTCCGGGACGCTACAATATACACCCCCCGCTAACTCCTACCCCCTCCCCCCACCTCAACCCCGCCCACCTCAACCTCCTCATGCTCTCTCAGGGAGAGCATGTCCCAAATTCCAAGCTGCTGTTTTGAGGCATGTTAAAAAAATAAATGCACTTTGTGACTTCAATAATAAATATGGCAGTGCCATGTTGGCATTTTTTTCCATAACTTGAGTTGGTTTGTTTTGGAAAACCTTGTTACATTGTTTAATGCATCCAGCGGGGCATCACAACAAAATTAGACATAATAATGTGTTAAATCCACGACTGTATATATCGGTATCGGTTGGTATCGGAATCGGTAATTAAGAGTTGGACAATATCGGAATATGGGATATCGGCAAAAAAAACATTATCGGACATCTCTAGTTCAAACTTATATCCGTCAGTAGACTCTCTATGGAAGCGCTAAAAAAGTACAACATGGCTGACAGGGAGAAAACGTGGTCAAAGTGGAGGCACGTAGATAAGACCGGATAGAAAGCATTTTAAAAACCATATTTGGTGCCCTTTTAGAAGTAGGCGAAAAAAATGTAAATATTCCTCCTCAAAGTGATTGTGATGCACTATGGAGCCATCTTTACACACAGTCTGAAGGACTGGGTGCAGCTACTGACGTTGCCAGGAAAATATGTCTTCCTTATTGGCATGTTCACTACAGCAATGCTGCCAAGACAGCAGAGACAGCCCACAGTATTAAAAACGTCCCTTGCTGAATTAAAGCAAGTCCCAAATTACATGGTAAATCACAAAAATCCTTTCAGCAACTGTCAGTCATCCTTGAGTAATCCATGTTAATTTCTGCAGTCCATCCCAGATTCCCCATAGCTAATAACTGTCAGGCAAGTCAGCCCATTTCTGTCGTCTTTAGTGTTTAGTATGTGCTTCCAAGTAGCTTGGTGGCACATTACCCCCCATAATGATATCTGCTTGGCTCTGCACTTTTTTTTTTAAAGACCTCTGTGAATCGATGTTGTCTGCACAGGTTGGATGATGGCATGTCCCAACATTACACACTGTATTGGAAATTATCTAATCAAGTAGTCAAACAAAATTGTCTTTATTTGAGAAGCTCGAGCATCTCAAAATGCACACGTCACATTCATAGCAAAGTATGTAAGGAGTGTGCAATAAAAGAGAAATACGGGAGGGGGTAGGGAGGAAGTAGGCTCAGTTTGGAGGAGGGAGAGCAGAGGACGCCACTCAGAAAAGACAATGAGTGTGTTGTTAACTGGAGAAGACGAAGGTAGTAAAGATACTTTCACAGTGCAGATACGAACAAGGTCATTCTCTGGTCAGAATGTGCTTTTTTACAGAAATGCTGCAAGTTGTAATAGCATAGTGCAAGGATACATAAATGTTTCCATTACAACACAACCTTTGCAGAGAGAGTATTTCTTTTAAAGATGGTCAGTTGTAAAGCACAAAAAAATGCAGACTAATTTCACTTCACATATTATTTTTTTCTACAGTGCAGGTTGCTTATTAATTCAATAAAATAAAAAAAACATTTTGTTCCAAATAGGGTTGTTCGGTATACCAATACTAATAAAGTACCGCGATACTAATTGATGGAAATCGGTAGTATACTGCCTTTGAAAAGTACCGGTACCGTTTTTTCATCTAGTCCAGTGGTTCTTAACCTTGTTGGAGGTACCGAACCCCACCAGTTTCATATGCGCATTCACCGAACCCTTCTTTAGTGAAAAATTAAATGTTTTTTTTCAAATTCAAGACAAAGTTATATGTTTTTGGTAACACTTTAGTATGGGTAACATATTCTATGTAACAAAGACTTACTTTAGAGTTTTTTGGACACTAGGGGAACATATTCTAAGTAACAAAGACATAATTTAGAGTTATTTGGTTAGGGTTAGAGTTAGGGTTAGAGGGTCAGGGTTAGAGGGTTAGGGTTATAATAAGGCCATGCTGAATAAGGCATTAAGAAGTACTTAATAATGACTAGTTAAGAGCCAATATGTTACTAATTTGCATGTTAATAAGCAACTAATTAATGGTGAATATGTTCCCCATACTAAAGTGTTACCATGTTTTTTTACTGGTGCATAAAATGAACCGTGCATGAACATCACCTTGTTCAAACAACAAAACCAACACAGTGCATAAACTCACAACAATTTACACACCTGCATATCAGTCTGACTTCTGCTGTTGTCGTATCCGTAATACGCAGATAGGGAGAATTTTTTATTTACACGATGAGTCGGGTGTGTCTTGACCTCCGCCGAACCCCTGAGGCCGACTCACCGAACCCCTAGGGTTCGATCGAACCCAGGTTAAGAACCACTGGTCTAAGTGCAGATGTGTGGCGGTGACTACAGAGCCGAGGTGCATTATGTTGAGTGTGTTTGCGTACATTTATCCTTAGTTTAGTTTTTAGTACTTACTAATAATTGTATTTTTCTTAAAGCACAGACCAGGAGTGGAAATCATGAAGAATTTAATATTATGTAAATAAAGTTTTGGTAACACTTTAGTATGGGGAACATATGCACCATTAATTAGTTGCTTATTAACATAGGGTTAGGGTCAGGGCCAGTGTTGGGGTTGGGGTTAGGGTTAGGGAAGACTCTTAGTTAATGGCTTACTGGTTGTATAATAAGGCCATGCAGAATAAGGCATTAATAAGTACTTAATTAAGAGCCAATATGTTACGAGTTTGCATGTTAATAAGCAACTAATTATTGGTTCATATGTTCCCCATACTAAAGTGTTACCAAAGTTTTTTATTATATTGTAACCTAATCTTTGATTATGGTAGACTGGTACCACTTTAGTATGGGGAACATATCCACAATTAATTAGTTGCTTATTAAAGTAACAAATACTTAATTTAGAGTTATTTGGACACTAGGGGAACATATAAGGGTTAGGGTTAGGGTTACTAATAAGCAATAATTCTGAGGTTATTGAAGGAAGACTCTTAGTTAATGGCTTACTGGTTGTATAATAAGGTCATGCAGGATAAGTTATTAATAAGTACTTAATAATGACTAATTAAGAGCCAATATGTTACTAATTTGAAAGTGAATAAGCAACTAATTAATGGTGAATATGTGTTCCACATGATAAAGTGTTACCGGCAGATTATATGTAAAAAGGAAAATTGTAAATTGTTCTTTGAGTGCAACAAGAAAAGCCCAATGTATTTAATGCCTTTTAATTGATATTTTAACCTTCTAAAATTGTTATTTGCGTGCAATAAGAAACATATTTATTGTATTGTCAGATTTTCTGTTAAAATAAAGCCAATATTGACATTTTTTTGTAGTACCTTTTATTTTGAAAAGTATCAAAGTATCTATATACATTTTGGTACTGGTACCGGTACCAAATTATTGGTATCGGGACAACCCTAGTTCCAAACGATCTAAACGGGACCATCCCCATAGTTATTGTCTCTGCCTGCCCAGGTTCAAACCGTAACTTCACAAAGAAGATCCTCATTGAAAATGGGTCTGCATCTGCAAAGCCAACTAATTCACATCGCTGTCGTAAGTTCGCGTCATGGCAGGGTTGCAAAAACCCCAACCTCCACGGTGCACGCCTGCAGAGGCACTTAAAAACATTGTTAATTGGGATGATTCAGCCTTTCAAACACGTGTTCTCCTCACAAATCCGTGGACTGCATTTGAATGAGCCTCTGAATTGCGGAAGCATTTGCAGTGTGATGACAAAAATGGGCCTTTAAATGCAACCCCTGAAGGATGCAGCCGCTGAATTGGGACTTTTGTCTAGACAGACCAATGAGGTCATTACTCAAAGTGGCCCTGAATTATACAGAATCAAAATTCTTGGAAGCTATTGATCATCAGTGGCACAAATATGGCAAAAATAATTAATTCCTGTTCAAAAAAGTGCAGCATATTGAGGAACTGTTTTTTTAGACTATGTTAGGAAATGGCAACTAATTGTAATCAAAGGATATAATGAAGAGGAATTTATACTACCGTTCAAAAGTTTGGGGTCACCCAAACAATTTTGTGGAATAGCCTTCATTTCTAAGAACAAGAATAGACTGTCGAGTTTCAGATGAAAGTTCTCTTTTTCTGGCCATTTTGAGCGTTTAATTGACCCCACAAATGTGATGCTCCAGAAACTCAATCTGCTCAAAGGAAGGTCAGTTTTGTAGCTTCTGTAACGAGCTAAACTGTTTTCAGATGTGTGAACATGATTGCACAAGGGTTTTCTAATCATCAGTTAGCCTTCTGAGCCAATGAGCAAACACATTGTACCATTAGAACACTGGAGTGATAGTTGCTGGAAATGGGCCTCTATACACCTATGTAGATATTGCACCAAAAACCAGACATTTGCAGCTAGAATAGTCATTTGCCACATTAGCAATGTATAGAGTGTATTTCTTTAAAGTTAAGACTAGTTTAAAGTTATCTTCATTGAAAAGTACAGCGCTTTTCCTTCAAAAATAAGGACATTTCAATGTGACCCCAAACTTTTGAACGGTAGTGTACCTCATTACCATCCCACTGAAGAGAGTGTTCATGTTTAAAGACAGTGTGTTTATATGATGTAACAACATTTTTAAAAAGCGTTTAAAGCTAAATTAATGTGACGTTATGCTTCGTATACTTAGCACACCCCTTATGGTTGAGGAATTCACATTAGTCGCATAATTAGACTATAAAAATGGGACCCATTACCTCCGTGCTTGGCACTTAGCATCAAGGGTTGGAATTGGGGGTCAAAGCACCAAAAAAAATATTCCCGAGCGCGGCCACCGCTGCTGCTCACTGCTCCCCTCACCTCCCAGGGGGTGGAACAAGGGGATGGGTCAAATGCAGAGGGTAATTTCACCACACCTAGTGTGTGTGTGACTATCAGTGGTACTTTATATTTTTGGTCTTGACCTCTGTATGTATAATGAGATTATCGCACATCTTCAAGATGCCACCTTTTAATCAAATTTGAATAATAGGATATTGAGACTGATTTGGTGGATTTAAAGATTTATTTTTATAAATGTCAACCTGTTGGTAGGCTGGTATGAAATTGTAAATGGGTATTTGGTGGGTAGATTTTGAAAGGAATAGTATTGTACTGTATTTTGTATATTATATGATGATGTGTATTTTAACTGTGGGTCCCTGTCCATAAGATGTGTGCTTCGAGGGATGACCTTTTTGTAGAACGGACTCTGATATTAACAAAAGAAACAATAATGCAATACAAAATTATGTCTGTCTGTAAATAAATAAATAAAATAAAATGTATACTCTTTGATGTTATATCAACAGAAGTGTCCTGACAGACTCATTACAAAGTTAAGTGGTATCTTGGTTTTTGTTTTTACTCCGTTCCAGAGGGCCCGTTAAAAACCAATAGTATACAGACCAAAACACGTTTTTTCCATAGGTAACTAGGGTTGTACGGTATACCGGTATTGGTATAGTACCGCGATACTAATAAATCATATTCGATACTATACCGTCCTCTATACCTTTAATACATTTTGATTTCTATTTACTGTTTTAATTGGTTTCACCCTTTAAAAAATTGTTTTTAATCATATTTATTTTTATATTGTTTTTATATTTATTTATTTTTTGTTTTTATTCAGTCATTGGTGGAGCATAATATTGTTTTTGATATTGTTTTTAACATGGCTGTTAAAAAAAAGTACCAGTCAACGACCCCTCTGCCCCCGGTCGTCGCGTTGTGTCATTGTTGGGTTTACGAGCAGAGGAGCATGTTCGGCAGCGCACAATCACGGAGTACTTACAAGCAGACACAGTGTGTAGACAGAAAAGGGAGAACGGACGCATTTTGGCTTAAAAACTAAAGATTAAGGTGAAGTTATAACGCTGAAGCGCCCTCAGGAAGAGGTGCTTTAAGACATGGCTAGCTAGCGGCTAAAGTCCAGCCGCAGTCGGCATTGTTTTAGCTACTTCTAAATCACTAATCCTGGTCTCCATGGCGACAAATAAAGTAAGTTTCTTACAAGTATCATCCCTGCAGGACGAGGAATAGCTAATCATGCTTCACTACACACCGTAGCTCACCGGCGTCAAAATGTAAACAAACGCCCTTGGTGGATCTACACCTAACATCCACTGTAATGATATCAAGTACAGGAACGTATCTAGTCGATACTACTAGGATTACATCGATATTTTTTAGCATCACAAAATCTTTTTTTCCTTTTAAAAAAATGTATATTATGTTTATAAACCCCGCCTTCCGCCCGAATGCAGCTGAGATAGGCTCCAGCACCCCCGCGACCCCAAAAAAGGGACAAGCGGTAGAAAATGGATGGAACTCGGGAAATATGGTCCTGGACACATGGTGACTTTGAATATGACCAATGTATGATCCTGTAACGACTTGGTATCGGATTGATACCCAAATTTGTGGTATCATCTAAAACTAATGTAAAGCATCCAAACAACAGAAGAATAAGTGATTATTACATTTTAACAGAAGTGTAGATAGAACATGTTAAAAGAGAACATAAGCAGATATTAACAGTAAATGAACAAATAGATTAATAATTAATTTTCTACCACTTGTCCTTAATTTTGACAAAATAATAGAATATGTTACTGCATACGTCAGCAGACTAATTAGGAGCCTTTGTTTGCTTACTTACTACTAAAAGACAAGTTGTCTAGTATGTTCACTATTTTATTCAAGGACTAAATTGCAATAAGAAACATATGTTTAATGTACCCTAAGATGTTTTGTTAAAATAAAGCCAATAATGCAATTTTTTGTGGTCCCCTTTACTTAAAAAGTATCGAAATACCGTATTGTGACAACACTATAGGTAACAATGTAAATTCTATCTATTCCTTCCAGACACCCAACACAAAACACATTTTGAAGAGAATCATTATAGATTTACTTGCACAAATGAATGCAAAATGCATAATAATGCACAGGAGAGTTTTTACGGCGCAACACGTCACACTGTCGTGACCTTTCATTCAGCCTTAAATGTTCTAGCATACTGCCTGGTCAAGCCCCTCCTCTCTTTACATGAGCATGAAATTCAATCTTCGAGGCATTCGGAGTGTGCCGGATACATTTAAAGTGGCAGGCCGCAAACACACTTGTCGCTCTCTAATCACAGACAGATTCCATCTCTGCTGTTAGGAATGAATAGCAAAACTACGGTGGACAACTATTAAGTGAAATTCAACCGTTAATTGTTTGGCTAGACATACAGTGACGCTCTGGACACACAGACTCCAAGGCTCTACAACTTTATTTAGCTCTATGGTGAGATATTTTGTATTTGTATTTATTTATTTGTACACACAAAATAAAATATTAGGCAGCAAGAACAGACAAGTTAAATATGATACATATCATATACTGTACAACAAACATACTCATCATAGTTCACTCGAGACCAACATTGCCTTCAATTGTTTTTCTTTAAAGAATAAAATGTAGTCGTGGATTGAAGAGCTGGTGTAGAAGATGAAGATATTCAATTGGAAACATTCATTGTACTCAAAAACTTATTTGAAATGATGAGATTTTGTAAAGGCACTCCAAATACTATTGAAATACATTATATGTTGATATATAAAGGATAATATAATGTCAAAATACAAGACAAATAAAAAAATAAACTGTACCGTATTTTCCGGACTATAAGGCGCACTTAAAATATATATTTTTTCTCTCAACTCGACAGTGAGCCTTATAACCCGGTGCCCCTAATGTAAGGAATAAGTTGGGTTGAGCTTACTCACCTCGAAGCAATTTTATTTGGTACATGGTGTAATGATAAGTTTGACCAGTAGATGGCAGTCAAACATAAGAGATAAGTGTAGACAGCACTATGATTGCAATATGTCTCAAGTAAACCGCACCAACGTTTTAAATGTTCCATTGAAAATATAGAACATTACACACGGCGCTCAAAAATCTATCAAAATGTTTTAGTACAACTTTGGTAAGCTATGAAGCCGCACTGCTTGATGGATTGTGCTGTGCTTCAACATACGAGTATTATGGTGTGTGTATAAGGTAAGACATACTATCTGGCGTTTTGTTGCGCAATATCATGCAAAAGCAACGTTTCTTACCTTCTGGTACCTGCTGATCTATATTTGGGATCTGCATAAATCCTGACAAATTGTGTGCGTCCGCGACTATCTTCTTGTTATGGGACATTCATCCTCCGCTGTTGCCATTTCTAATATAAAGTAGTGTAAAGTTCTTACTTATATCTGTCAGTAAACTCCCATGAAAGCACTAAAACATACCGGTGTAGTGAGTTTACATTATTCACCCGAGGAACTTTAGTTATTAGAGAGTTCCGGTCGGACGGGTTTTTAACGGGACACATTTCCGGTGTTGTTGTTTCCGGATGCTTCTCCGTTATTGATTGAAGTACAATCTGAATGTCATTAAAACAGTTAGCTCCATCTTTTGACACTCCTTCCACTCCCGTCCTTGCACGCTACACCGCTACAACAAAGATGACGGGGAGAAAACGCTGTCGAAGGTGAGCCACGTAAATAAGACCGCCCACAAAACGGCGCATCCGGAAGCGACTGTCAGAAAGCGGCTTGAAGATGGTCTGTAAAACATCATCTATGCAACATTTTGACCAAAGAACCACCATTACATGTTATGTAGACCACAAGGACGTGTTTTCAATACAGAAAAAAAATATAATAATCTGACTCCTTTAATGCGCCCTATAATCCGGCGTGCCTTATATATGAAAAAAGATCAAAAATAGACCATTCATCGGCAGTGCGCCCTATGGTCCGGAAAATACATTAATCGTTTTAGGAGAAGTTAGGCCCCCCTGGTCCTTAGTTTTCTGGAAATGTGGCCCCCAAACCAATTGAGTTGGATATCCCTGGTATAGGATAATTATAATGAAGTGTAGTTGAACCTCCTTACTGGTTCAGATCAGCTACACTATATTGCCAAAAGTATTTGGCCACCTGCCTTGACTCACATATGAACTTGACGTGCCATCCCATTCCTAACCCATAGGGTTCAATATGATGTCGGTCCACCTTTTGCAGCTATTACAGCTTCAACTCTTCTGGGCAGGCTGTCCACAAGGTTGCGGAGTGTTTATAGCAATTTTCCACCATTTTTCCATTGGTGAGGTCACACACTGATGTTGGTCGTGGAGGCCTGGCTCTCAGTCTCCGTTCTATGGCATCCCAAAGGTGTTCTATCGGGTTCAGGTCAGGACTCTGTGCAGGCCAGTCAAGTTCATCCACACCAGACTCTGTCATCCATGTCTTTATGGACCTTGCTTTTGTGCACTGGTGCAAAGTCATGTTGCATCCGCTGACCCCTCTCTGTCAGTTTACGTGGCCAACCACTTGGTGGCTGAGTTGCTGTTGTTCCCGAAACTCTTTCATTTTCTTATAATAAAGCCGACAGTTGACTTTGGAATTTTTTAGGAGCGAGGAAATTTCACGACTGGATTTGTTGCACAGGTGGCATCCTATGACAGTTCCACGCTGGCAATTCGTTCACAAATGTTTGTAGAAACAGTCTCCATGCCTAAGTGCTTGATTTTATACACCTGATTATGATCATTTGGATGGGTGGCCAAATACTTTTGGCAATATAATTTATCTAGTCCATTTCTGTTGCTTTTATCAAGCTACATGTCTGCCACACACACACACACACTACTGTACACAGCCAAAGATAATTGTTAACTTCCTCAAAGTTATTGTAATGAAATTTGTCCTTTTTAGATGCAGCCTCTTCCTATGTTCCGCCGGTCTCCCATTAGAGTCAGAGCACACAGGAAGTTATTATTGGCAGCGCCGGCAAGTCAGACAGCTTCCTGAAAAACGATCAATTTCCCCCGATGCACTTTCTCATTATAACCTTATCTGGGCCGCAGACAATAATCTGGATTTGTCACGCTTTGTTTGTTCCGCCACGGAAGTGTATCAGTCATGAGCGGAGCCGAGTGTTAGCTGAGGGCAGGGAGGAGAGGACGTGTCACTCAAATATTCGAGTATTCCGTGCCGTTCCACGGGAAAATGACGTAGGCTTTTTACTCCCCTCGCGGTTCGGAGGAGGAGGGGACACTCTGGCACGAGTTTGGGTCGCAATAATGGGCTTTTCTCTCCACTCAGCCACATCTAAGCGGAGGAAAGGCAGGGTAAATGAGTTTGCTTGAGAGAAAGGTACTTAATGATGTAGAGGAGTGGTTCTCAAACTTTTTTTCACTGAGTACCACCTCAGAAAATACACGTGCTTGGTTCCCCGACTACCATCGTGATGACCGACATGAAAATAAAGTAGAGAAGTAGGCCTAAGTATTTAATAAAAAACAAGTACCGTATTTTTCGGACTATAAGTCGCAGTTTTTTTCATAGTTTGGCCGGGGGTGCGACTTATACTCAGGAGCGACTTGTGTGTGAAATTATTAACACATTACCGTAAAATATCAAATAATATTATTTAGCTCATTCACGTAAGAGACTAGACGTATAAGATTGCATGGGATTTAGCGATTAGGAGTGACAGATTGTTTGGTAAACGTATAGCATGTTCTATATGTTATAGTTATTTGAATGACTCTTACCATAATATGTTACGTTAACATACCAGGCACGTTCTCAGTTGGTTATTTGTGCCTCATATAACGTACACTTATTCAGCCTGTTGTTCACTATTCTTTATTTATTTTAAATTGCCTTTCAAATGTCTATTCTTGGTGTTGGCTTTTATCAAATACATTTCCCCAAAAAATGCGACTTATACTCCAGTGCGACTTATATGTGTTTTTTTTATTCTTTATTATGCATTTTCGGCCGGTGCGACTTATACTCGGGGAAAAATACGGTATGTTTAATATTTTTGACCACTTTAACATTGAACAAACAGTAACACTGTCTGAATGTAGGAATATAAAACACTGCCCCTAAATAATGAATCAAATAAAATTGATTGCACATAAAAGCGCGTCCTCTTCAGTTCTTGCTCCCATTCGCTGATTTAAGCGATGACAGTAGTTTTGTCCTACTTGTCATTACTAAGCAAACAACCTCCACCTTTTCCCACCACAGCCTGGAGCTACATATGTATGGCTACTAGGGTTGTACGGTATACCGGTATTAGTATAGTACCGCGATGCTAATGTATCATTTTCGGTACTATACCGCCTCTAAAAAGTAAATCCCCCCCATATCCCCTCCCTTTTTTTTTTAACGGGCATGTCGGCGCGTCGTCACGTCGTGACATTGCTGGTTTACGAGCAGAGGAGCATGTTCGGCAGTGCACAATCACAGAGTACTTACAATCAGACACAGTGTGTAGACAGAAAAGGGAGAACGGACGCATTTTGGCTTAAAAACTAACGATAAAAGTAACGTCCAGCCGCAGTTTGCAGTGTTGTAGCTACTTCTAAATCACTAATCCTGGTCTCCATGGCGACAAATAAAGTGAGTTTCTTACAAGTATCATCCCTGCAGGACGAGGAATAGCTAAACATGCTTCACTACACACGGTAGCTCACCAGCGTCAAAATGTAAACAAACGCCCATTGGTGTAATGATACCAAGTACAGGGGGGGATCTAATCGATACTACTATGATTACATCGATATTTTTTAGCATCACAAAATATTTTTTTCCTTTTTAAAAAATGTATATTATGTTTATAAACTCAGGAAATATGTCCCTGGACACATGAGGACTTTGAATATGACCAATGTATGATCCTGTAACTACTTGGTATCGAATTGATACCCAAATTTGTGGTATCACCCAAAACTAATGTAAAGTATCCGATTAACAGAAGAATAAGTGATTATTACATTTTAACAGAATTGTAGACAGAACATGTTAAAAGAGAAAGTAAGCAGATATTAACAGTAAATGAACAAGTAGATTAATAATTCATTTTTTACCACTTGTCCTTAATAATGTTGACAAAATAATAGAATGGTAAATGACACAATATGTTACTGCATATGTCAGCAGACTAAATTAGGAGCATGTGTTTGTTTACTTACTACTAAAATACAAGTTGTCTTGTATGTTCACTATTTTATTTAAGGACAAACTTGCAATAAGAAACATATGTTTTAATGTACCGGAAGATTTTTTGTTAAAATAAAGCCAATGATGCCATTTTTTGTGGTCCCCTTTATTTAGAAAAGTATCAAAGTATGAAAATACAAAATATTGGTATCGGGACAACCCTAATGGCTACGCAGAAGCACTTGCAAACGTTTTAAAATGATTAACCTAATTTGTATCCCCTTTCGTTTTCTTGTCATCGTTTAAGATATTTTGGATAGTATTTCATGTTTTTAATATGTTTTGTTTATACTGTAAAGCAGGGGTGTCAAAGTCAAATGGACGGAGGGCCAAATAAAAAATTTAGCTACAAGCCGAGGGCCGGACTGTTCGAATGTTCATTGAAAAATTTTTAAATGACGCATATAGTCTAGTGAACCTAATTGAACCTACTGAAAACCTAACAAATATATTCCAATATGATCAGATAAATAAAGCAATATTTTCTTATGGCTCTGTCAGTAATCTTTAATTTTCAACAGACACAAAAGACAAATTTCCTTTATATAAAAATCCCCATAACATGAACATTAAATGAAAGAAACCGGTATTCAAGGCACCATCAGTAGCCTATATTTTCTATTTTAGCAAAAGTGGGCTAAATTTACTTCAAAGAAAAAAACAATAATAGCAATTTTCTATCATCCACTCAACTGAAATATTTTTAAAATATAATTAAATTGAAATACAATAAAATAAAGTGCAAAAATCTATAAATCAAAAACAACACTTTGTTTAAGGAGAAGTAACATGCAGTGAAAACAAATATTAAACTTTAACTTTTAAACTTGAATTGAGTAAAAACTCTAAATATGTGATTGCACAGTAATGTTCACATTAAACCCCCCTCCTCCCTCCGTGGGAGGGAGGCGAGTTGGGTGCCCGAAACCCCCCGCTGGTTTCGGCCCGCCCCTTGGCGCGCGTGGCACGGCGGGCTCCGCGACCCGACGGCTGGCCCTCGTGGCTTGACGGCGGGCGCGTCCCGACGGGCCGCGCGTAGGGGTCAAACGCAGAAGTCTCAGGGCCTCGTGGTGAGGGGGTGGCCTGCGGGTTTCGGCCCGCTTGACCCCCCCGCTCCGCTTGGCGCGCGCGGCACATGACGGGTTCCGCCACCGACGCTCGGGCTGCAGCCCGACGGTGGTGCGGGCCCGGCGGTGACGCGCGGTTTGGGGAAACAAAGCAGAAGTCTCAGGGCCTCGGGGCCGGGTTTCGGCCCGCCCCCTTGGCGCGCGTGGCACGGCGGGCTCCGCGACTGACGGCCGGGCTGCAGCCCTTCGGCCGGCAGGCGCGTCCCGGCGGGCCGCTCGCCCCCTTTCGGAACCTTGGACCGGCATCCGCTTGGTGCGTGTAAAAGATCTGCGGTCTAAAAAAAAAAAAAAAAAATAAAAAAATAATAATAAAAAAAAAAGATCTGCGGTCTGCGGGCCGGTTCTAATAATAAATCAAGATCATCCCAAGGGCCGTAAAAAACCTTCTCGCGGGCCGGATATGGCCCGCGGGCCTTGACTCTGACATATGTGCTGTAAAGGATTGGGTCCTATGGTATGTTATGTTCCACATGTTTTTTTTTCCCCACGGTCTTGAAGGCGTCAATGTTATGTGCAACTTTCTCTGCCAATGTTCGTCTTTGGATACATCAATCAATCAAACGTTAGTTATAAAGCGCTTTTCATACATAAAAGAAATGCAACGCAAAGTGCTTTACAAAGTTCAAAACAACACCCAGATGACCCATAGCCCCCATTATCACATACGTACGCACGGACACAGATACCAAACACAAACACACACACAACATACACACATGTGCAATTATATGGACTAATGATTGCATGGCTGAGTACAGAGGAGACATGTGAGTAAACACTATCACATGAGCCATCTGCACCAGGAGGTCATCAGACCATGGCCACCAGGAAGAACGTTGGAAAATAAAAATAAGAAAACTTGTAAAATAGTAAGAACCATGAGTAGAGATAAATAATAAAATACAAGTAGACATATGAAGATTAATAGAAGAAAAATAAATGTTTAAAATAAATAATATACAGTAAATAAATAAATAGAACTAAATAAAATATTGCATAACTAATAGGCTAACAAGTAAAATACGAATGACTTCAATAAAATAATATCATGTTAAGGCCAAATCAAAAAGGTGGGTCTTAAGCCTGCTCTTAAAAACATGACTTGTTTTTCTTCGTTTTGATTGGCCGGGAGGCTGGGAGACGGCGGACGTGATTGGAGAATGTGGAGAACTTTCGTTTCCCACGCGTGTTGAGTGATAGAAATTATGAAGTAAGACTGTTCTGTTTGTGTCTTAATTGTTAATAGTTGCGTCGACTAAGGCCTACAAGTTGGATTGTAACGATTACCATTGAAGGCCGATAAACCTTTGATAACAGCTGGAGTCAGGTCGTTACAGTATTTATTTAAGTGATTCTTTGGCTTACCACTAGATCAGGGTTGTCAAATGTACGGCCCGTGGGCCGGATCAGGCTTGCAAACAGGTTTTATCCGGCCAGCGAGATGAGTTTGCTAAGTATAAAAATGAGGCGACATTTTTGGAATGAAAGAAACTGCTGTTCTAAATGTGTCCACTAGATGTCGCTGTAGCCATTCTTTGTATCTTTGTAGATTATGCTACATATGTAAAAAAAAAAAGGTAACATATTCACTATTAATTAGTTGCTTATTAAAGTAACAAAGACTTAATTTAGAGTTATATGGACACTAGGGGAACATATAAGGGTTAGGATTAGGGTTAGAGTTACTAAGCTTCTTAAACAAGTTTAGCTGCTATGCTGTCACTTTAGTGGGAAGCGACGTGTGATGATTAGTTTTTAGCTCAATGCATTCACGATGGTTTGTATGTTGTATGTATTTTATGTATTTGTACCTTGTTTTTACTGTTGTACCTTGTTTTTGCTGTTGTACATTGTTTTTAATGACTACTGCTGCAAACCAAATTGCCCCTCGGGGACAATAAAGATTTTCTAAGTCTAAGTCTATTAAGCAATAATTCTGAGGTTATTGAGGGAAGACTCTTAGTTAATGGCTTACTGGTTGTATAATAAGGCCATGCAGAATAAGGAATTAATAAGTACTTAATTAAGAGCCAATATGTTACTAATTTCAATGTTAATAAGCAACTAATTAATGGTGAATATGTGTTGCCCATACTAAAGTGTTACCAAAAAAATAAACCACATGATGTTAGTGCCCCAGTCGAGGAAAATGAGCAAACTACATAAATAATAGGGCTGTGAATCTTTGGGTGTCCCACAATTCGATTCAATATAGATTCTTGGGGTCACGATTCGATTCAAAATTGATTTTTTTTTTTCAATTCAACACGATTCTCGATTCCAAAACGATTTTTTCCCGATTCAAAAGGATTCTTTATTCATTCAATACATAGAATTTCAGCAAGATCTACCCCAGTCTGCTGACATGCAAGCAGAGTAGTAGATTTTTGTAAAACGCTTTCATAATTGTAAAGGACAATGTTTTATCCACTGATTGCAATAATGTAAATTTGGTTTAACTATTAAATGTGCTTGTTCTATTTTTAAACAAAGAAAACAATCTGAAGTTGTCTTTATTTTTAAGTTATCATGCCGTGATTTTACCCAGTCCGGCCCACTCGGGAGTGGATTTTTCTCCATGCGGCCCCCGACCTAAAATGAGTGTGACACCCCTGCACTAGATGGAGCCTGCGTATCATCAGTAGTACGCCTACCACAGTTTGAGAACCGCTGATGGTGAGTAACAGACAGGTGAGGCAAAAATCCGGACTGAGATTAATAAACGTGACAAGACTGGAGATGAAGGCCGGCGAGAACAGATGGGAAAGGGCAGCCGGAGGGTGGGGGAAGAGATGGGTGGTGTTAGGAAGCAGAAGAGAAAGTTGGACGAGACCAAGGTTACGTTTGAGGAGCTAAGGTTGATGCATCTGCAGCGACGGAGATGAAAGAGTGACATTGGCTTTTCAGCTGCTTCCTGAGCTTGACCTGTGTGCCGCTGGCCCAGCTGTCCACTGTGGATCTCCTTCATCTCTCTCTATCTCCGAGCGTCTTTTGTTGTCCTTGCTTTCCCTTCTCATCTGTCACGCTCTCTTCTTCCCTGCTGACTTTGGTCTTTCGTCCCTCACGTTCTCTGCATGCCAGCATTGCACCCTTCTCAGCTCATCTCCATCCACCGTGCTGCCTGGCACCGTGCACAAGTATTATTAGATTGGCCGTGATGACTGCTGCAGGGGTACACGCCGCACCGTGACGTTATAATAACGCAGTGGTAGGAGATTAATTGATTAGGTGACAGAGATTTTAAACCAAAATAACTGTAGAATTTGTACATTGCACATGGTAATTGTTATATATTGTATATACTATATAAAAATATAATATAATATATCAGTATAAATCATATACTGTATATATAGTATGTAAATTGTCATGTCTGTGATCATGTTTTTGTTTGGCTATGTTCTGTTTGGGTTTTGGACTCTTTTTAGTTCCTGTTTGTGCACTCGTGTTTGTTTTGTTTCCATGACAACTTATTAGTTTCACCTGTTTCACGTCTTGGACTCGCGCACCAGTGTTAGTCCTGGCGACATTGTCATTACCACGCCCTGTTTATTCGATAGTTTATGCTTCAGGCCATGCCACGTAAGTTTAGTTTTTTTCCCGTCACAGTAAGTGTAGTTTTGTTTCATGTCCATAGTTTCTGTCTAAGTCAGTGGTTCTTAACCTTGTTGGAGGTACCGAACCCCACCAGTTTCATATGTGCATTCACCGAACCCTTCTTTAGTGAAAAAGAAAATTTTTTTTTTTTCAAATTCAAGACAAAGTTATATGTTTTTGGTAACACTTTAGTATGGGGAACATATTCTAAGTAACAAAGACTTAATTTAGAGTTTTTTGGACACTAGGGGAACATATTCTAAGTAATAAAGACTTAATTTAGAGTTATTTGGTTAGGGTTAGGGTCAGGGTTAGAGGGTTAGGGTTATAATAAGGCCATGCCGAATAAGGCATTAATAAGTACTTAATAATGACTAGTTAAGAGCCAATATGTTACTAATTTGCATGTTAATGAGCAACTAATTAATGGTGAATATGTTCCCCATACTAAAGTGTTACCATGTTTTTTTTTACTGGTGCATAAAAAGAACCGTGCATGAACATTACCTTGTTCAAAGAACAAAACCAACACAGTGCATAAACTCGCAACAAATTACACACCTGCAAACCAGTCAGCTGTTGCCGTATCCGTAATACGCCGATAGGGAGAAGTTTGTATTTACACGATGAGTCGGGTGTGTTTTGACCTCCGTCGAACCCCTGAGGCCGACTCACCGAGCCCCTAGGGTTTGATCGAACCCAGGTTAAGAACCTCTGGTCTAGTGTTAGTTTTGTTTCATAGCCAAGTTTGTTCTCCGCCTTGTGCGCGCCTTTTGTTTGTTCCTTTTTTTATAGTTAAAATAAAACATGTATCTACCTTCATCCGATGTCCAGTCCAGTTGTTTTGCATCTCGGGAAAGCAATCCTTGTCATGACATAAATATTACATATGGTATATTTTATATTGCTACTACGGTACATTTTTAGTCTACTTTATATCTGCATTATCCTTTCCATCCTTACACTTTCTATCCTTTGTAACTGAGCTACTGTGTGGAACAATTTCCCTTGTTTTCATAATTAAGGGACGGCGTGGCGAAGTTGGTAGAGTGGCCGTGCCAGCAATCGGAGTGTTGCTGGTTACAGGGGTTCAATCCCCACCTTCCACCGTCCTAGTCACGTCCGTTGTGTCCTTGGGCAAGACACTTCACCCTTGCTCCTGATGGCTGCTGGTTAGCGCCTTGCATGGCAGCTCCCACCATCAGTGTGTGACTGTGTGTGTGAATGGGTGAATGTGGAAATACTGTCAAAGTGCTTTGAGTACCTTGGAGGTAGAAAAGCGCTACACAAGTATAACCCATTTATCATTATTTATTTATAACATGGTCACTACTGCCTAGTTTCTCTTGTTATATTCTTATTTGTACTGTTATATTGTTATTCATATTGTTGCTTTTTATTTTCATTTCTTATTGTAATATTTTCTATTTTATTTCCATTTATACTTTTTCCTTTTTTAATTTGATCACAACTCTGTACACAGCTGCTGGAATTTAAATTTTCATGAGGGAACTCTCGCCAGATTATAGATTTTTGAGCGCTGTGTGTAATGTTCTATATTTTCAATGGAACATATAACATTTTGGTGTTGTTTACTTGAGTCATATTGCAGCCTACACGTATCGCTTATGTGTGACTACCAAATACTGGTCAAACTTATCATTTCACCATGTACCAAATAAAATAGCTCCGAGGTCGGTAAGCACAACCAAAATTATTCCGTACATTAGGCGCACCGGGTTATAAGGCGCACTGTCGAATTTTGAGAAAATTAAAGGATTTTAAGTGCGCTTTGTAGTCCCAAAAATACGGTAATAATAATGCAAGTACACCATTTCAAATGCAATTAACTTTTATTTCTAGTATATTTTAACATTAAAATTAGAATGTTAAATAAACAATAACAAATACAAATGAAATGGACTTTGTCCGAGAATGTTGCACTTAAATAAAAATCACAACCAAAAGCAAAACAATAGGCTCTGTCTCCGTTAAGGAGGAGCGAATCACTCAAATATATGATTATAGAAAACTAAAACGATAAATAAAGTATTGACGAATAAAGTTGCACTTCAAAATTGAACATTTAACCAGAGGTAGGATTGTACGTTCCTTACCTGACTTTAAAGGCCTACTGAAACCCACTACTACCAACCACACAGTCTGATAGTTTATATATCAATGATGAAATCTTAACATTGAAACACATGCCAATACGGCCGGGTTAACTTATAAAGTGCAATTTTAAATTTCCCGCGACACTTCCGGTTGAAAACGTCTATGTTTGATGACGTTTGCGCGTGACGTCCATGGTTGAAACGGAAGTATTCGGACACCATTGTATCTCAATACAAAAAGCTCTGTTTTCATGTCAAAATTCCACAGTATTCTGGACATCTGTGTTGGTGAATCTTTTGTAATTTGTTTAATGAACAATGGAGACTGCAAAGAAGAAAGTTGTAGGTGGGATCGATGTATTAGCGGCTGGCTGCAGCAACACAACCAGGAGGACTTTGAGGATAGCAGACGCGCTATCCGATGCTAGCCGCCGACCGCATCGATGATCGGGTGAAGTCCTTCGTCGCGCCGTCGATCGCTGAAACGCAGGTGAGCACGGGTGTTGATGAGCAGATGAGGGCTGGCATAGGTGGATAGCTAATGTTTTTATCATAGCTCTGACGAGGTCCCGTAGCTAAGTTAGCTTCAATGGCGTCGTTAGCAACAGCATTGCCAGGCTTCGACAGGCGGCACAGCATTAACCGTGTGGTTCAGGTCCAGTGTTTGGTTCGGTGTCTCCTGATAGTAGTATTGTTGATTTTCTGTCTATCCTTCCAGTCACGGGCTTATTTATTTTGTTTCTATCTGCATTTAAGCACGATGCTATCACGTTAGCTCCGTAGCTAAAGTGCTTCACGGATGTATTGAAGTGGAGATAAAAGTCACTGTGAATGTCCATTTCGCGTTCTCTACTCATTTTCAAGAGGATATAGTATCCGAGGTGGTTTAAAATACAAATCCGTGATCCACAATAGAAAAAGGAGAAATTGTGGAATCCAATGAGCCCTTTTACCTAAGTTACGGTCAGAGCGAAAAAAGATATGTCCTGCACTGCACTCTAGTCCTTCACTCTCACTTTCCTCATCCAAGAATCTTTCATCTTCGCTCAAATGAATGGGGTAATCGTCGCTTTCTCGGTCCGAATCGCTCTCGCTGCTGGTCTAAACAATGAGGAAATGTGAGGAGCCCTTCAACCTGCGACGTCACGCTACTTCCGGTACAGGCAAGGCTTTTTTTATCAGCGACCAAAAGTTGCGAACTTTATCGTCGATGTTCTCTACTAAATCCTTTCAGCAAAAATATGGCAATATCGCGAAATGATCAAATATGACACATAGAATAGATCTGCTATCCCCGTTTAAATTTAAAAAAATCATTTCAGTAGGCCTTTAAATGTTAGGACTTTTGTAAACACAAAGTGCAAAGTAACAATATCAACAATACAGTACAACCAGATGTAGTAACAGGTCATTTGCAATAAAAAAAATGTCCGAAATATAGGGTAAATAGCTCTTAAACCTCGGGAAATTTCTACAAATTAAATTCTAAATCTTGGCAAGTGGCAAGTCCTTCACACTCACCCTCTTTGTTACCGTTGTCCGAAAAACAAAGTTACGGCTTGCTCGTCACGAGCAAGTGAGTCAGACACCCGATAATTTGGTTGCTTCTTTCGTTGGGGTTTCGATGACCTCTACCACAAGCGCAGTTCCACCTGCATTCCAGCCGAGTGGTCCGGCATAACTTCGAGACAGATGGTAAATTCTGTGATGGCTCGAGTCAGGAGGCGGGTATCAGTTACACTTGGCTGCGTCAATGTCACTGTCCCGGGACGCAAAGGGCGGCGAGATAAATCGAGCTGATTCCCCCTAAAAATAGAGCGCAAAGCTCCATTAGAACAGGATGCAGCCCGTGTGGGAACAGGCGGAGGTCACCGTGGTCAGTCGAGTTATTTCTGTCACCAGACCTCCGGAAATAGACGGTCCTTCATGTATCCACCCGCTTGCCAGCAGCGTAGGAGACCTACATGCAGACACAAAAGGTGTGTGGGAATCTCACATACACGGATGGACATTAAGCCCTTGCCAGTGTTTTGTTTTTTATAACCTGGGGCTATTTTTGTTTTGGTTTTCTATCGACTCCCTCGGGCTAAAACAGTAGGTCTGCCTTCCTAGTCTAAATTGGACATAATACCTGTATAATACTGGCAGATGTTTTCTTGTAGTTATATTAAGCCTCATGAGAGAGGCTTTATTGTATCCGTAAGATGCACATAACTTCACTATTAAACTTTCAGTTAAATTGAAACCTCTCTGCCACTTCCTCTTATCTTTATAATTGCAGAATTTTAAGAGCAGCCCTTTGTTTCGATCTCAATTTTATTTTGCTACCTTAACAGGTTTGTATATTTATCGCACCACCTCTATGTTAAATTTGTTTTATTCATGCGCGCTAAAATTATGTTATGCTGTGAAGTATTTCATTACAAAACACACCACAAATGTTATTGGGCAGCAATGGATGATATCTGTCTATTCTATGTTACCTACCTCTCTTTGTTTAGAATGTATATTTTCTGCTAGATATACTCTCTATTTTATGCTACCATTTTTTGTTGTTGAAACTGTTACATATACTGTAATATTGTACATGGTAATTGGGATTTGTTATATGTTGTATATATTATATGAAATAATATAATATATCAGTATAAATTATATACTGTATATATAATATGTAAATATTACATATGTTATATTTTATATTGCTACTATGGTACATTTTTAGTCTACTTTATACCTGCAATATCCTTTCCATCCTTACCCTTTCCATCCTTTGTAACTGAGCTACTGTGTGGAACAATTTCCCTTGTGGATCAATAACGTTTGTCTGAGTCTAAGTCTTTAGTGCCACACATGTAAATGTGCCTTTTCAAAGACATTCAAAGCCGCCTTATAAAAATTGCATCGCTTTAAGGGACAAGCGGTAGAAAATGGATGGATGGATGGAATACAATATAATAACATAATATATCAGTATGTATTTTATACTGTATATATAATATGTAAATATCACATATGTTATTTTATATTGCTACTATGGTACATTTTTTGTTTACTTTATACCTGCGTTATCCTTTCCATCCTTACCCTTTCCATCCTTTGTAACTGAGCTACTGTGTGGAACAATTTCCCTTGTGGATCAATAACGTTTGTCTGAGTCTAAGTCTTTAGTGCCACACATGTAAATGTGCCTTTTCAAAGACATTTAAAGCCGCCTTATAAAAATTGCATCGCTTTAAGGGACAAGCGGTAGAAAATGGATGGATGGATGGAATACAATATAATAACATAATATATCAGTATGTATTTTATACTGTATATATAATATGTAAATATCACATATGTTATTTTATATTGCTACTATGGTACATTTTTTGTTTACTTTATACCTGCGTTATCCTTTCCATCCTTACCCTTTCCATCCTTTGTAACTGAGCTACTGTGTGGAACAATTTCCCTTGTGGATCAATAACGTTTGTCTGAGTCTAAGTCTTTAGTGCCACACATGTAAATGTGCCTTTTCAAAGACATTTAAAGCCGCCTTATAAAAATTGCATCGCTTTAAGGAACAAGCGGTAGAAAATGGATGGATGGAATCTAATATAATAACATAATATATCAGTATGTATTTTATACTGTATATATAATATGTAAATATCACATATGTTATTTTATATTGCTACTATGGTACATTTTTTGTTTACTTTATACCTGCATTATCCTTTCCAACCTTACCCTTTCCATCCTTTTTAACTGAGCTACTGAGCTACTGTGTGGAACAATTTCCCTTGTGGATCAAAACAGTTTGCCTAAGTCTACGTCTTTAGTGCCACACAATACATTAAAGCTGCTTTATGAAAATTACATCGCTTTAAGGGACAAGCGGTAGAAAATCGATGGATGGATGGAATACAATATAATAACATAATATATCAGTATGTATTTTATACTGTATGTATAATATGTAAATATCACATATGTTATATTTTATATTGCAACTATGGTACATTTTTTGTTTACTATATACCTGCGTTATCCTTTCCATCCTTACCCTTTCCATCTTTTGTAACTGAGCTACTGTGTGGAACAATTTCCCTTGTGGATCAAAAAAGTTTGCCTAAGTCTAAGTCTTTAGTGCCACACATGTAAAGGTGCCTTTTCAAATACATTTAAAGCTGCTTCATGAAAATTGCATCGCTTTAAGGGACAAGCGGTAGAAAATGGATGGATGGATGAAGGAACAAAAAAAATATGAGATTAACGGCAACGGTAGGGATATGGCACCAATACTTGTTTTATGTAGTCGTTTTCTAATGTAAGCACAAAACTTGTCTACTATGGCACAATACTCAATATTGTGCGAAGTATGTGTGACTGTAGTTTACATCTGCATATAGAAATATCAGAAATATATTGAGTGTACCACTTTTTCCAAATCATGACTAAAAAAAAAACAACCTAAAAAATAAAATAAAATAGTTTTTGATGAAAAAATTTGATATTAAGATAATAAAAATCTATATTTAAAAAAAATATTGTGACATATTTCCATATGGATATTGTTAGTAGACTGCCCAGGCAATGAAATCCTGAGCAGTGTCTATTGTCAGAACACTCATAATGGGTGAAATATACATATATCACAACATTACCAGATTTGAATGTCAAGGTTATCCTTTTTTTTATAGCGAAATACACGTCGAGAGCTTAGCAAATAGCAATGAAAACATGCAAATATTATTTTTCTAGTTACTCTCTTTGTGTATTGAGACTTTTTTTTTTTTTTTTTACATACATTTTCTCTGATATACACGCACACCATAAAGACATCAATAGTCCATTAGGAGTGTGTTGCCTTCATTACCTTCAGTTCGACCCTGAGACAGCCTTCAGAGTGAACTACAGCAGCGCACACTTGCACTGTAAATATATATATATATATATATATATATATATATATATATATATATATATATATATATATATATATATATATATATATATATATATATATATATATATATATACACACATATACATGGATATATGTATATCCATTATATCTATCGGTATATATATCTAATATATACATGTATCTATCTATCTATATATATATATATATATATATATATATATATATAGAGAGAGAGAGAGAGAGAGAGAGAGAGAGAGAGAGAGAGAGAGAGAGAGAGAGAGAGAGAGAGAGAGAGAGAGAGAGAGAGAGAGAGGAGAGAGAGAGAGAGAGAGAGAGAGAGAGAGAGAGAGAGAGAGAGAGAGAGAGAGAGAGAGACGTCTGGTAATTGCCAGTTCCCTGTTCTCTTTTTTCTGTGTACCAGGCGTAAAGTATGAATCTGCACTACATCTGACTGTCTGTCCCCCAAAAGGATGAAAACAGAGTCCTCAGAGATAAATGTGGAGAAAAAATAAATAACTGCATGACAGCAGAAAAAGGCATGAAAAAAAATAACATGTCCTTTCTTCACAATAAAAAAAACATTTATTCAGTGGGACAAATGGAAGAGTAAATATTGTATTATCGGTAGTGGTACAGTACTTCTCAAATAGTGTGGCAGGACCCCAACAGTGAGGTGTCGGGGGGGGGGGTATTTTTATTCATGCTTGAACAATATACAAGCTTCCAGCTAGGTGGCAACAGTGCTCAAACAAATCAAGCCAGTAGAAGAAATACAAAGAAACAGCGAGCTTGCCAGTACGCTAAAAGCCCAGGCTATTGACGAAAAACTTTATAGTAGCATGACAGAAGATAATAGAGTACTTAAAGGCCTACTGAAACCCACTACTACCGACCACGCAGTCTGATAGTTTATATATCAATGATGAAATCTTAACATTGCAACACATGCCAATACGGCCGGGTTAACTTATAAAGTGCAATTTTAAATTTCCCGCGAAATATCCTGCTGAAAACGTCTCGGTATGATGACGTTTGAACGTGACGTCACGGATTGTAGCGGACATTTTGGAACAGCATTGTGGCCAGCTATTAAGTCGTCTGTTTTCATCGCAAAATTCCACAGTATTCTGGACATCTGTGTTGGTGAATCTTTTGCAATTTGTTTAATGAACAATGGAGACAGCAAAGAAGAAAGCTGTAGGTGGGAAGCGGTGTATTAGCGGCCGGCTGCTGCAACACAAACAGGTAGCCGGTGTTTCATTGTTTACATTCCTGAAAGATGACAGTCAAGCTTTACCATTGGCTTGGGACAACAGAGACTCTTATCAGGAGGACTTTGAGTTGGATACGCGCTACCGTGAGTACGCAGCTGCGGCTTCCAAACATTTGATTGCTTGCCCGTATGTGCGTGCTGCTATGTGCATGTCACGTACGTAACTTTGGGGAAATATATGTGCTGTATGAACTTTGCGGAGGTGAACGGTACTTTGGGCTGTGGGATTGAGTGTGTTGTGCGGGTGTTTGAGTTGTATTGGCGGGTTATATGGACGGGAGGGGGGAGGCGTTTGTTATGCGGGATTCATTTGTGGCATATTAAATATAAGCCTGGTTGTGTTGTGGCTAATAGAGTATATATATGTCTTGTGTTTATTTACTGTTTCAGTCATTCCCAGCTGAATATCAGGTCCCACCCGCCTCTCACAGCATCTTCCCTATCTGAATCGCTTCCACTGCCCTCTAGTCCTTCACTCTCACTTTCCTCATCCACAAATCTTTCATCTTCGCTCAAATTCATGGGGTAATCGTCGCTTTCTCGGTCCGAATCGCTCTTGCTGCTGGTGGCCATGATTGTAAACAATCTGCAGATGTGAGGAGCTCCACAACCTGTGACGTCACCCTACTTCCGGTACAGGCAAGGCTTTTTTATCAGCGACCAAAAGTTGTGAACTTTATCGTCGATGTTCTCTACTAAATCCTTTCAGCAAAAATATGGCAATATCGCAAAATGATCAAGTATGACACATAGAATGGACCTGCTATCCCCATTTAAAGAAGAAAAGTTCATTTCAGTAAGTCTTTAAACCTAATCCATGCCATGATCAGTATTCCAGAATGACTGGAATAAGATGTGTTAATTTTTTACCAGCCACCTTTCAAAACAGAAACAACAGACACGGTGCAAAAGTCAAAAACTGCATGCACGCTTTATTTTCTGTGAGAAAACACCTGTGTGTGATTAACGCAATCACTCCTCTTGCAAGTAATTCATGTTAACATGTTGAGGATGTTTTATGCTACCTCAGTGAAACTACAGCCAAAACTGCAGTTTGGGTATTTGAACATGTTTCCCTGCCCCGATCCTGTTTCGCATACACACGTCTTTTTTAGGCCCAGACATAATCTAACCACGGATTAATCCCGATCAATT